>NC_053024.1:186892090-187064506 GCF_003073215.2 Triticum urartu | reverse complement strand
ATTGCCTGGATATCGTCATGATTATTTGAAGTTCTATCAATTGCCCAACAGTAATTTGTTTACCCACCATTTGCTATTTTTCTCGAGAGAAGGCACTAGTGAAACCTACGGCTCCTGGTTCTCTTTCTTATATTATTTGCCTTCGCGATCTATTTTATTTGCCTTTTATTTTCATATGTAATAAACCAAAAATACAAAAATACCTTTCTGCAATTTATTTTATTCGGTGTTCGATCTATCAATATTTACAACTCTCTCATGTCCATTTGCCAATTTTTGGCGTCGTTACCCGAAAGGGATTGACAACCCCTTTAACACGTCGGGTTGCGAGTAGTTGTTATTTGTGTGCAGGTGTTGTTTACGTTGTGTAGCTTAGTTCTCATACTGGTTCGATAACCTTGGTTTCACATCTGAGGGAAATACCTACCGCCGCTGTGCTGCATCATCCCTTCCTCTTTGAGGAAATACCGACGTAGCTTCAAGCGACATCACATAGCCTTGTCGACCTCAGCATCATTGGGTTGGACGTGGAGGATGGTGATGCTGGTGTGACTGTCGGAGGCGGGGAAGAAGATTTGAGGCCTCTGGAAATGGCGCCGAGCGTACTACTCCATTGTGATGGACGGTTCCGTCGTTGGAGCAGCTCTGGTGAGGTGTACGGCAGCGAGGATGAAGCAGGACAAGACAGACAATGTTAATCTGAAGTTTAGGGTGAAACTGAATTTTACTGTCGGAACTGATTGAACTAGTAGCAGAGCATTGCAATAGAAGTTTAGGCCGTCCGAGCACTAGTAGCAGAGAAGCAGTGATCTAAATCAGCAGCCACTCGAGCAGGGACGCACTAGCAGAGAGCAACTCGTGCAGCGGCACCATGGGCGGGTGCTAAAGCAGCAACTCCTATAGCTACTGGAGGTCGTGCAGGAGCAGTAGCAGCGCGAGCGAGATCAAGAGCAGAGAAGCAGCATGAACGAGAACAAGAGCGGAGCAGCATCGCGACCGTCAGCAATAGCACAGCAGAGCACCAACACGAACGAAAGCAAGAGTAGTGCAGCAGCGCGACCGACAACAAGAACAGAGCCGCAGTGCGAGAGAGAGCTGGAGCAGCAGCAGCTAGTGCCGATGTGGAATTGGCTGCCGATTAAGCAACGACATGGGGGAGAGACATCGTGGATGAAGTGGCCGGCGATGGCGTCGTCGATGGAGACCCACCATGGCTGCTCGGTATCGAGCACCAGCAGCCCCGTGAGATCGAATAAAAGATAAAATGCATCGGTGAGTGCAGAACCTCCTTGGTGGCGCCGAGTAGGCCTCGGCTTCATCGAAGGAATTGGTGAGGGTGTTGCGGTTTCGTTGGGGCAGGTCAAGACGACGCTGTGGGGATGGAGGTGGCACGATAGACGAGACGAACGTCGATGCAGCTCCTTGGAGGTGGAGGACAGGACGACTGATCCGGCGGGACAACGAGATCAACGACGGGTCCTCATCTGGTGCGGTGGATGAGGGATGCTGAGCTGTTGTGGTGGATGACATCGTCGGGGAAGAGTATCCGGCTGTGCGGCGGTCGGGAGGTCGACGGAGGAGCGTGGGGTTTTGTGGGTTTCGGCGGCCTCGGTGTACGAATGGGGGCGAAGGGAAGGTAGGGGAGACATGGCTTAGGGACGTGCCTGTCCAAAATGTAGGGTAAGTTACCAGCGTACCCCCACCGGTTTTGACCACACGACATCGAGCCGACATTTCCGGCTGAGGGGTAGAAGGGGAATTTTGCGTGTCTCGGCTGCGGGACCGATTTTGGATGAGGAGGGAGTTTCCGCGTGCGTCGAAATTTCGGGATAACAAGGTGCGGCGCGGGTTGAAGAGGAAGGAGTTTCACAGCAGAAGAGACAAAATATATTCGAGCTTGAAAATTTCGGGATAACAAGGCACGGATTCCATGTTTGGCATAACAAACTTAACGTGTACAAGAAAAACAATTCATACAAGACACAAGAGAGTCATGTCCCCTTTTACTATATTGCTATAAATGCCATTGAAAAAACTACAAGAAAAATGTAAAAAAATCAGGAGAACAAGATTACCCTGCACAGTACCAAATCAATTCGCACTTCCCTCAACAACAAAAAAAACAAATCAATTCCCACCACAAGAAAGAGTCATGTCCCTTTTTATATGATTTCAAATGCCAGGATCTCGAATTTCAGTTTTGGAATCCATGTTATGTTGAATTCGAATATATCGTTAGGTGACCTTGTGGTTTATAATGGATGTATTCCTACATTTTGATCTTCCATCTTATATGAATATTTTACTCAACCCTATGAACATATATATTGCCGTCTACCATATGGACTAAATTTGAATCAATTTTCCTTATTTGAATACGATTGTTGTCAAGTTATACTATCATTTAAATATTATCTTGATAACAGAAAGCATGCATATAACAGTAATCATATTTCACTATGAACTAAATGTACCATATGATCTCCAATTCAAATATTTGTATCCATTTTATGTTGAATTCAAATCACGGTACATTGGTCTAGGTAGTGAGATGTTCGGGATAATCTAAACCCTGTTTTCATATGTATAATTTTTGGCTGAATTGGGACAAGTTTTGGTATAAGCTTCTTGCAAATAGGAGATTCTCTCAACAAGCCTCGTGGCTCCGAGAGGGAACGTGTCACCTTTGTGTGCGAAACTATATACTGGCTCCCCCTGATTTTCTTTACGGAGGCAACATAGCACTATATGAGTGCACTGTTAAATTTTGGAATTATGCTAGGTTCGTTAGGCCTTTTTTATACACTAGCAAAACATGCCCGTGTGTTGCAACAGGAAGGGAAAAAGCATCTTTCATACACACATACGACAACATCAGCAAACAATATTCTTAAATTAATCTTTATTGACACAATTTCAAACAATATGAAAATCAACTTTAAGCCACTAGTTTACATAAAACTCGTATCAATAGTTTAATGTGCATCATCGTATAGGGGTTGGTAGTGCATTGTGCAAAACAGAGAAGATGACTATGTACCTGCTTTAACCTTTAGGATATGGTAGTTGATAGGAATCAACATCCCCTATATATAGTGCCAATAATAGATTATGTGAGTGGATCAAACTGTCATATCTACTAAATTTGAATATGGTAGAAAACATATATAATGGATTTACTAAATGCCCCACGTAGACAATATATTAATTAAGTTTACATTTTCTTAAAATTTGGAATTATTCCAGGTTCGTTTGGCCTTTTTATATATTAATTGAGTTTCTGGACATTTAATGTGCATAATTCAAATTTGAATTGCAAGCACATGCTCCGGTGCACCGAAGTTGGTTGAAAAATCACATGTGTGTCCTTGGGTGAATTTATCGGTCCCATGCAAGAAATGGGAATGCAATTCAAGCATCTAGGCGTCGTGACTCGGCCGAGAACATTGAGAAACTTGGTTTTTAAATTCCTGTAAATCCAAAACTCGCCTGGAAATCATGAAACTTGGCATGGTGTCATGTATGTCACTAACATGTTGTGGTAAAAAAACTTGGCCGAATTGGAACAAGTTTTGGTACAAGCTTCTTGCAAACCGGAGCTTCTCTCAAGAAGGCTCGTGGTTCTGAGAGGGGACGTGTCACCTTTGTGTGCGAAGCGATATACGCTGCCCCCCTTGATTTTATTGAAAAAGGCAACATAGAACTATCTGAGTGTCGTGTTAAATTTTGGGATTAGTCCGGGTTCGTTTGGCCTTTTTTATACATTAATTGAGTTTCTGGTCATTTAATGTGCATAATTCAATTTTTAACTACAAGCACATGCTCTAGTGCACCAAAGTTGGTTGAAAAATAACATGTGTGTCCTCGGGTGAATTTCTAGGTCCCATGCAAGAAATGGGAATGAAATTCAAACATCTGGGCGTCGTGTCTCGGCCGAGAACATTGAGAAACTTGGTTTTAAAATTCTTGTAAATCCAAAACATGCCTTAAAATCATGAAACTTGGCATGGTGTCATGTCGTGGTAATAACATGCCGTGGTAAAAAAATTGGCCGAATTGGAACAAATTTTGGTATAAGCTTCTTGCAAACCATAGCTTCTCTCAACAAGGCTCGTGGTTATGAGAGGGAACGTGTCACCTTTGTGTGCGAAATGATATATGCTGCCCCCCATGATTTTCTTTACAGAGGCAACATAGAACTATATGAGTGTCATTTCAAATTTTGGAATTATTCCGGGTTTGTTTGGCCTTTTTATACACTAATTGAGTTTTTGGTCATTTAATGTGCATAATTCAAATTTGAACTACAAGCACATGCTCTAGTGCACCAAAGTTGGTTGAAAAATCACATGTGTGTCCTCGGGTAAATTTCTAGGTCCCATGCAAGAAATGGGAATGAAATTCAAACATTTGGGCGTCGTCGCTCGGCCGGAAACATTGAGAAACTTGGTTTCCTAATTCCTGTAAATCCAAAACACGCATGAAAATCATGAAACTTGGCTTGGTATCATGACATGGCACCAACATGTTGTGGTAATTTTGCTGTCCGATTTGCGAAGGCGCACACATTAAAATCCACAAAGTCATTTTGGAATAAGTGATGTCATGTTACAATTGGAAACACAAGTACTATTATTGAAACCGTGGGCGTTCTACATACCATTGGCATGCTGCCACGCGTCTCCTTTTTTTATTAGCTAGGTGGCGCCGTGCAGCGTAGCTATTTGAGTACAGGAGGCATGCGATCAGGCCCCTGCACGTGCTTATCGGGAGGAGAGCCCTTTGACCTCCATCTGCCGCACACCTCTCTCCCAAGGTCTCCATTAATGGCGCCCGAGCCCCTGTTTAATGGCATGGCTATGTCTCACTCGACAAAGATTTAAGAGAGAGAAACGAAAATCTGAAAAGAAAATTTTGCACGGATCTTGATGTAAGATCCGACGGACCTATGTAGCATCTACTGAGACTTATAGCAAGACTGATGAATATTTAAGGACAACGACAGTGGATAATAATTGTCTTACATAATTAGGAAGATAATTTAAAAAGCCACATGCGGCTACGCCTGAAATACACAAGGGCAAAAGAAGAAGGAAGACACATACAATGATGTGGCTCGCTGATCTCTGCTTTCTTGATGCGCTGCAGGTCGCGGAGACTAGTTCTCGCGGCGAGCGGCGATGATCTCTTTCATCAGTTTCATGTCCTTAACATGCTGCTTGGCAGCATCCACAGATTCCCTCACCAGCCTTTCATGCTCGATGTAGGGCATGTCATTCTCGTTCATAAGTTTCTCGACGATGACGCCTGTCCTCTTCAACAAGGCATCGGTCTCCTCCGCCTGCTTCGCCCTTCCGGCCCGGAGCTTTGCATTTCCCTCCCAGAGTTGTCGGATGACGTCGATGGCCTGTTCAAACGAGGCTTTCATGTCATCCTGCAACCTCGTCCAGCCGGAGATCTGATCCATCTAGCTATGGACGATCGCATGCATGCGCCTGTAAGAGTCGTCACCTGCCCGCGAGACATATTCCCAGGCCGGCGCGGCGCGGCGGGACATCTCTGCCGCATTCGCAGCGCAGCGGGACATCCTTCCTGCTTCTGTGGCACGGCTAGACCAATCTGCTGCATCGACGGCGTGGCGGGACCTCCGTGCTGCTTTGGCGGCGCGGCGGGACCTCTGTGCTTCTACTTCCGCGCAACGGGACATGTCGGCTGCTTTCGCGGCGAGGCAGGACATCTCTCGTGCTTCCACTTCCATGCTCGCCTCTCCCTGGTGGTAATCTCTCAACCCAGAACTCACGCTGGCCATGGTAGACGCAAGGGAACGATGTTGAATGACTTGTTTGTTTTTGTGGATGAGGAGTTGAGGAGGAATGTGCAGTCATCTTGGCATAGTAGTATTTATAACCGAGTACTAATACGCTCGTAAGTGGGAAACTGTTTAGATTGTGATCGGTGTGAACAGGTTTGCAATTAAATATAGAGTAGTAATTTGGAATGTGACGAGACGCAAGCTCAAAATTTATTGATGGTTCTAGTTTCAAAGTGCGGCACTATTCCCAGATGGCGTAATGTGGGCACGTGTTCTCGGGCGTGGTGTAGCAGTTTTGTAATATGCCATGGTACTTCTTTTTCTACTACTGTGTACATACAATAACTAGCACCGTGGGATACATATCTTACGGTGATTGGGGCATTCGACAGGAATAGCCTCGTGGCGAGCTATAGACTAGTCTTTTTTCACACGCATTACATCGACACATATCATCTATCTCCCTCTTTTCCATGCACACACCTAGTCTCTCGGAACTTCTCGCATGCACCATCTCTAGCTCCCTAGGTCGATGCCACCCACATACACTTGTACTCTGAGTTTAGTACGTTATACACGAAGAGAAGAGGTGCACGCACGCACTCGTTCTCTCTCACACACGCATCTGTAGCTACGAATTGTAGTGTTCTCAACCATCTGATTGGCTCTATCATAGGTTCCCATTGCTCCTTGGCCTTGAGATTGAGAAGTTTAAAATGTGGAGGCTAAGCTGGAGGCGCGAGGTTTTGGTTAATGTGCGGGCCGCACACGGCACCAACACAGCTTCGTGTGCCTGGTGCGCAGTCGGGTGAGTTGGCCCAGTATAGACACAACTAGGCCCTCCTTGGTATGCCTAGAGAAATTAGGATCGGAGGGAGTACTACTAGTAGTAGTACTACTTTGATGTGTCGCATCAACTCGCACACGTATGCAACACTTCTGAACAAACAAGCATATAAGTTGTTATACTTCTTACCCAAAGGATCTTTATATCCAACAGACACAAAATATCCATTCTACTGTTGGAAATTACTTTAATTGTTGATATGATGTCGAAGTAATTGTTGCATCGCCACCAGAACCCACCATCTCTTAAGCTAAAGTAGACCGAGCTAACCCCTATATTAGCATATTACTAAGATAAACAGAAGGCACTGTAGAATAATTTAGGAGGTGAGCTTCTCAATATGAATGTGGAGGGACACCATCCTCAACAACCCAGCCCCGGCCAGCAGCTTGGGCGGAACTGTGAAGAAGGTCAGCTCCTGCACGGCGACATCGCCGAGATCCTTGCTGCTTATCACCTCCATTTCCACCTTGATGGCGTCGGTCCTGCCTTTGGGATCCCCCGGCGGGCCGTTTGCCCTCAACTTGGCCGTGTAGGGTGGAAGTGGCGACACCCTCGCTTTGATGCAGATGACCAACACGGCGATAGGCGCGCCGATGTGGAGCACGCCACCGACCAAGAAAAATGCGCGGCCGTCCTCCTCTGCGAACAGCAACAGCCGTGGATCCGATAGTGGCACTTGCAGCTGGAGCACCTTGCCGTACTGGATCCTGTGCAGGGGCATGGGATGCACGGTGCTGATGTGGGGGGAGAGCACCGACGGCGGGCCTTCATAGCTGCAGACGAGCACGGGGCATTTGCAAGGCGCGAGTAGACACACGCTCTGGTGATCGGCGAGCTTGTGGTAAGTGACGTAGAGCCCACAGCCTTCGTGGGGGCACTCCACCCTCACCGAGGAGAGGACAGCATCCATCGCCGTGTTCCGCACATCGAAGTCGCCGCCACGCTCACACTTCTGGCGCTGCCGCTGGTTCCCGGGTCGCTCGCTGCGGCAGTCTGCGCAGGCCAAGTGCTCTCCCTTGCACTTCAAAAATCAATTGAATAGCACATCAATCAAGAAACCTGCACCTTGCTCAATCAGCCGAATGTACGAGGTGTATTCTAACCTCATACACTGGAGGCTTCAAGGGGCGGAGGCACAAGAGGCAGTGGAGCAAGGTGAGGTCCATAGAGACCATAGAGAGCTCCGTCGTCGGGTCCTGTTCCGTCGGCATGATCTCGCCCTCCTCGTGCAGAACCATCTCTCGCTTTAGGACCGGAGCATTACAAAAGTTTTACCATCACATATTCATACTACTTCAAGGTGCATTAAATCAACACATGCAAGTATCAAAAGGAAAGTCACGGCATGCATGCATGCGTTGTAATTAATGCATTGGCAAACTTAAATTATTGAAATGTATCGAGTGCACTGCTTTGATGTGTCATGTCAAATCGTACAACAAGGAGAAGTTTGATTACAATGCCCTCTCCCTTGCCCATGAGCATGGTGGCTCGCAGGAGTAGGAGAAGCTTTCACTACACGCTCTCCCTCTCGCACGCAGTGGACATGCAGCAGTTCATTCGGTGTCAGATGGACAGGAGCATACTGTAGTACTCCACTGCAATAGTACCATCATTGTTCGACTTCCCAAAGAGGCGAAGAGCCAAGCGCAACCCGGATGCTCGTGTGGCAGTTTCATGTGTAGGGGAGGTATAGTGACATAGTCTAGGATAGCGTGTATCGTGCCTCTAAGCTTAAAATCATTGGAGTCAGCTCCATGCTATGAGGCCGTCTCGAAGCATTTTTCATTAAAATAATCTTCTGGCCCTACCTATCATACTGGTGATTGTAGTTTGCATGCTCATGTGGAAGATAGGAATATATATTTTAATGGGTTTTTTATCATTTATGCCACTAGTTGTGTCTCACTACTCAGTTTTGCCATTATAAGTTACAACTACTCAAAAATGCCATCGATCCATGAGATGCTTGCTAAAAAATGCCATCGTTCCATTAGATGTTTGCTCAAAAATGCCATTAGACATTGTTATTTTCATGTCAAACCCGTTGACCATGTTATATGACAAAAATAAGCCTAGACTCACATGCCGGTTCTCTCTATCTCACAATGATAAGTGTGGCCCCACTTGTCAGGAGTAACCAAGCAAATAATTTTAAAGGAAAATAAGAACGCTGTTGGGATCAAGTAGGCCCCACACTTTATTGCAGTGATATAAAGGAAGAGTTGGCATGCTGGTCCATAGGTATTTATGTCATTATAACATGGCAAAAGAGATTTGAGATCACAATAATGGTGTCCACTAGCATTTTTGAGCATGTGTAGGAGATGGCATTTTTGAGCGGTTGAAATTCCTAGTGGCAAAACTGAGTAGTGGGACACAACCGGTGGCATAAATGATAAAAACCCTATTTTAATTTGTGGTGGGGTAAATGTTAGAGGTTGCAGCAAATATATTGTACAATGCGGGTCTTTTAGCTAAGTTTAGAGGCAAGCATGTGGGGCCAGTGCTATGATGTCTCACATCAACTCATACAACGAGGAGAAGCTTGATTTTACTACTACACGCCCTCTCCCTCGCCCATGCGCGCGGTGGCTCGTAGACGAGGACAGGCTTTTGCTTACTACAACAAGATATCCCTCCTGCACGCGGTGGATAGTCATGCAGCAGTTGATTCGATACTGTAGAAGTAGTAACATCATTGCTAGTCTTCTCGAAGATGTGAAGAGCCAAGCGCAACCTGAACGTGGCAGTTGCAAACGCTCGCATGGCAGTCTTTGTGTAGGGGTGGGGTGTGGTGCGGAGCCTTAGAGCACGCATATAGCCAGGCTCTTGCATGAGACAAAATAGCCATGTAAGCAGGCCATAAGCCCACTATTGTACTTGCTCTTAATAGTATAGCCCTGTAAACCGGAAAGGAGGGACTACTCCCTCCGTTCCTAAATACTCCCTCCATTTTTATTGTCCTCGTATTAGCTTTGGTAAAAGTCAAGCTTTATAAACTTTGAACAAATTAATAAAAAAATATTAACATAAGCAATAACAAATCAATACAATTAGATGTATTGTTTAATGTACTTTCACATCATATATATTTGTTATGTTAAATGTTTATATTATTATTTATAAACTTGGTCAAACTTTATGAAAATTGGACCTCAGTCAACTCTAATATGCAGAGTAAATAAAACGGAGGGAGTATATGCCTTTATAGAGATTTCAAGAAGTGACTACACCCTAAATGAGTACATAGGGAGCAAAATGAGTGAATCTACACTATAAATAAATACGCAGTTCTCTCGTTTTCCTCTCCGCCTTGGTCGCGGTGCATAATATTGAGTATACTACTACCGACTAGTCTCTTTTTGACATGCATTTACGTTGATACGACTTGAATGCCAACGAGGCAGAGGGTAGCGGTTCCCAAAACGTTGAACGGTCAATGATGCCTCCGCATTTAATTAGTATGCAGAGGTAGGAGTAAGTAATTGGAGAAGCAGAATGGAGCATATGAATGCAACACAGTTTGGAATCTCACATAAAGGCACCCCACCACTCCAATCCATCTATTCCTAGTCTCTGCGCAGCACTGCCCACTCCAATCCAAGACCAAGACCAAGTGACCAGAAGCCACAAGCACCCATGGCATTGATGGACGCGAGCGGCAGTCGGTTGTGCCGGATCGTCCAAGACGCCAGCCTACGGCCCTGCACCGCGCAGCGTTTCTAGACGGTGCTCGTGACCATCGGCGTCATAACCCTCGTCGATGCCGGCTTCGCCTCTCGCATGTGCCAGATGATGGTCGACTCCATCCGCAAGTTCACCGCCATCAAGAAGCACGCGGATGACCTACTGCTACAACCCGTGCGCCCAGGCTCCTCATTGCCTGCCACCCTCTTCGGTCTCCAAGGTGATAATAAAGAGTAGTTTGAGTTGAGCGCTTTGTTTCTTGCTGTGATCTTGAGGGAATTAAAATTAAAGAAAGAATAAAAGGAAATAAAAATATCATGTAATGATCTTATGGAGAGTAATGACTTCACATATAAAGAGTATGATTAATAGAAGTTGTTGAGAGTTGACAAACTTAGTTTTGGTCATTGTTGCAATTAATAGGAAGTAATAAAGAAAGAGAGGCTTCACATATAAATATACTATCTTGGACATCTTTTGTAATTGTGAGCACTCATTAAAATATGACATGCTAAAAAGTTGATGTTGGACAAGGAAGACAACATAATAGGTTATGTTTTCTTATATCCGAATTGAAGTTATATTGTCATGGATCATCCAACATGTTGAGATTGCCTTTCCATCTCATGCTAGCCAAATTCTTTGCACCAAGTAGAGATACTACTTGTGCTCCCAAACATCCCTAAATCCAGTTTTGCCATGAGAGTCCACCATACCTACCTATGGATTGAGTAAGATCCTTCAAGTAAGTTGTCATCGGTGCAAGCAATAAAAATTGCTCTCTAAATATGTATGATCTATTAGTGTGAAGAAAATAAGCTTTATACGAACTTGTGATATGGAAGAAATAAAAGCGATGGACTGCATAATAAAGGTCTTTATCACAAGCGGCAAAATAAAGTGACGTTCTTTTGCATTAAGATTTTATGCATCCAACCATAAAAGCGCATGACAACCTCTGTTCCCCTCTGCGAAGGGCCTATCTTTTACTTTTATCTCTTACCCTTATACAAGAGTCATGGTGATCATCACCTTTCCTTTTTACACTTTTTCCTTTGGCAAGCACAATATGTTGGAGAGATCCGGATATATATCCACTCAGATATAGGTTTTCATAAAGTATTATTGTTGACATTACCCTTGAGGTAAAAGGTTGGGAGGCGAAACTATAAGCCCCTATCTTTCTCTGTGTCTGATTAAAACTACGAACCCATAAGTATCGTGTGAGTGTCAGCAATTGTGAAAGACTAAATGATAGTTGAGTATGTGGACTTGCTGAAAAGCTCTTTAATTGACTCTTTCCGATGTTATGATAAATTGCAATTGCTTCAATGACTAAGATCATAGTTTGTTAGTTTTCAATGAAGTTTCCAATTCATACTCTATCTTGTGAATGAATTGTTAGTTTAACATAAGAAATTACATGGCATTATATGTTGTTGTTCTAAAGATGATCATGATGCCCTCATGTTCGTATTTTATTTTATCGACACCTCTATCTCTAAACCTGTGCACATATTTTTCGATATCGGCTTTCGCTTGAGGACAAGCGAGGTCTAAGCTTGGGCGAGTTGATACGTCCATTTTGCATCATGCTTTTATGTTGATATTTATTGCATCATGGGTTGTTATTACACAGTATATCACAACACTTATGCCTTTTCTCTTTTATTTTATAAGGTTTACATGAAGAGGGAGAATGCCGACAGCTGGAATTCTCGACTGGAAAAGGAGCAATTATAAGAGATCTATTCTGCGCAACTCCAAAAGTCCTGAAACTTCACGGAGCATGTTTTTGGAATATATAAAAAATATTGGGCGAATAAAGTACCATAGGGGGGCCACCAGCCATCCATAAGGGTGGAGGGCGCGTCCTACCCCCCTGGGCGCGCCCCTGTCCTTGTTGGCCCCCTGGCAGGCCTCTGACACCCATCTTTTGCTATATCATGTGTTTTGACCAAGAAAAAATCAAAAGGAAGCTTTTGGGACAAAGAGCCGCCGTCTTGAGGTGGAACCTGGGCAGAACCAATCTAGGGCTCCGGTGGAGCTGTTCTGCTTGGGAAACATCCCTCTGGGAGGGGGAAATCGAAGCCATCGTCATCACCAATGATCCTCTCATCGAGAGGGGGTCAATCTCCATCAACATCTTCACCAGCACTATCTCCTCTCAAACCCTAGTTCATCTCTTGTATTCGATCTTGGTCCCAAAACCTCATATTGGTACCTGTGGGTTGCTAGTAGTGTTGATTACTCCTTGTAGTTGATGCTAGTTGGTTTATCCGATGGAATATTATATTTTCAGAACCTTAATGATAATTAATACTCCTCTGATCTTAATCACAAATATGCTTTGTGAGTAGTTATGTTTTTTCCTGTGGACATGGGAGAAATCTTATTATAAGTAATCATGTAAATTTGATATTCGTTTGATATTTTGATGAGATGTATGTTGCCTCTCCTCTAGTGGTGTTATGTGAATGTCTACTACATGACACTTCACCATGATTTGGGCCTAGGGGAAGGCATTGGGAATTAATAAGTAGATGATGGGTTGCTAGAGTGACAGAAGCTCAAACCCTAGTTTACGTGTTGCTTCGTAAGGGGCTGATTTGGATCCATATGTTTCATGCTATGGTTAGGTTTACCTTAATTCTTCTTTCGTAGTTGCAGATGCTTGCGAGAGGGGTTAATCATAAGTGGGAGGCTTGTCCAAGGAAGGGCAGCACCCAAGCACTGGTCCACCCACATATCAAATTATCAAAGTAACGAACGCGAATCATATGGGCATGATGAAAACTAACTTGACAATACTTCCCATGTGTCCTTGGGAGCGCTTTGCTTTATATAAGAGTTCGTCTAGGCTTGTCCTTTGCTACAAAAAGGATTGGGGCACCTTGCTGCATCTTAGTTACTTTATTAACTTGTTACCCGTTATGATTTATCTTATCACAAAACTATCTATTACCGATAATTTTAGTGCTTGCAGAGAATACCTTGCTGGAAACTGCTTGTCATTTCCTTCCGCTCCTCATTGGGTTCGACACTCTTACTTATCAAAAGGACTACGATAGATCCCCTATACTTGTGGGTCATCAAACACCGCGAAACTTTTTGGATAATTTTTATGGACCAGAACACCTAGGATGGGCCAGAGAAGTACCAGAGGGGTGCCCCGAGGGGGGCACAACCCACCTAGGCGTGCCTGGGGGCCCAGGCACGCCCGGGGGGGTTGTGCCCTCCTCGGTGGCCTCCTGCACTGCCTCTTCGCCCTATAAATTCTCAAATATTCCAAAACCCCCAGGGTAACCCTAGATCAGAAGTTTCACCGCCGCAAGCCTATGTAGCCACGGAAAACCAATCTAGACCCCGTTTCGGAACTCCGCCAGAGGGGGAAATCATCACTGGTGGCCATCTTCATCATCCCGACGGCCACCATGATGAGGAGAGATTGATCGGCAAGAATAGCTTTGAGGTGGTTTCGTACCCTACAAACAATTTCTTCTTATGTTTTCCGCTAGATAGAAACTTTGGAGTGATTCTTCATCACACATTGAGGGATGGTTATATGATCCAATTATATTAGCATTGTTGAGAGATTGCACTAGCGAAAGTACGGACCCTAGGCATCATTTTCAAGCATTGCAATACCGTTTGTGCTCACTTTTATCATTCGCTACCTTGCTGTTTTTATTTATTTATGTTATAAAAATATATTTCTACCATTCATATTACACTTTTATTACCATCTCTTCGCTAAACTAGTGCACCTATACAATTTGCCATTGTATTGGGTGTGTTGGGGACACAAGGGATTTCTTGTATTTGGTTGTAGAGTTATTTGAGAGAGACCACCTTCATCCTACGCCTCCCACGGAATGATAAACCTTAGGTCATCCACCTGAGGGAAAATTGTTATTGTCCTACAAAACTCTGCGCTTGGAGGCCCAACACGAGTCTCCAAGAATAAAGTTGCATAGTAGACATCAAGCTCTTTTCTGGCGCCGTTGCCGGGGAGGTGAGTGCTTGAAGGTATATCTTTATATCTTGCAATTGAATCTTTTAGTTTCTTGTTTTATCACTAGTTTGGTTTATAAAAGAAAACTACAAAAAATGGAATTGAGGTTGCATCATATTATTCATCTTTATAATGTATTTCGTGAAAATGATGGGAAGGAAAATTGTGCTCAATTGATAGAAGATGAATTCAATAGAATGTTTGGTATAAATGATGAGCATGATTGCAATGTTATTATTATGAATTATTTGAATATCCATGATGCTAATGATATGCAAAGCCATAAGCTTGGGGATGCTATGTTTGATGAAGATGATATTTTTAGTCCCCCAAGATTTGATGTGCAAATTTGTTATAATGATTGCATGCCTCCTATTTATGATGATTATAATGATGAAAGTGGATTTGGAGAGGTCATGACTTTATTTAGTGATGAATCCACCATTTTGGATGAGGCTTCAATTGACTATGATAACAAAGTTGCTATCTATGATGATTATGGTGATGACATGTATGCTATAAAGAATAATGATAACCATGAAACTTGTCTCATCATGATTTTAATTTTCACTCTCATGATAGTTATTTTGTTGAGTTTGCTCCCACTACTACTGATTAGAAGAAATTTGCTTATCTGGAGAGTAATAAGTTTTCTATGCTTTTGTGTCATGAAAAGAATGCTTTTTATGTGATGGTTATATATATTGTTGAATTTCTTCATGATGCTACTGAAAATTATTATGAGGGAGGAACTTATGCTTGTAGGAATTGCAATAATATCAAGTTTCATGTCTATGTGTTGAAAGTTTTGAAGTTATGCTTGTTTTGCCTTCCTATGCAAGTTGATTCTTGTTCCCATAAGTTGTTTGCTCACAAAATCCCTATGCATAGGAAGTGGCTTAGGCTTAAATGTGCTTGCCTTGTGTTTCATGATGATCTTCTTATGTTTTAATTCTTATCTTTTATGCGAGCATCATTGAAATCATCATGCCTGGCTAAAAAGGCATTAAAGAAAAACGCTTGTTGAGAGACAACCCAACACTTTGACCTACTGTTTTGGTGTGTTCACATGATTAGGCTATTGTAGTAATCATGTTTTAAAGCTTTTGTTTCAATAAAGTGCCAAGTAAAGCCTTTGGGATTATGTTTGTTGATAGTTGATTTGATCTTGCTGAAAAACATAAACTTTTGCACGCAGTAAAATAATTTTAGTTTTTTAAAGGTTGTGATAAAATCCTGATTCTTTTCTAAAAAGACTGATATATAAATTTCCCAGGTTTTCCTAATTTTTCAGAATTTTTGGAGTAGCAGAAGTATGGTTGGAGTACAGATTACTACAGACTGTTCTGTTTTTGACAGATTCTGTTTTCAATGCATAGTTTGCTTGTTTTCTAGTTTCTATGGCTTATATTGCATAATATAAATTGTAGAAATGATAGGGTACATTAGCCATTGTGTGAGAACAATTATGAATCTTGTCTTTGACAGTACCGAAGTGAACGGTTTGGTCTTTATCATACTAACCTATCTCACGAAGTTTTGTGTGATTAAAGTTTTCAAGTTTTGGGTGAGACATTGATATGAGGAGAATAAGTAGTGACAAGACCCTAAGCTTGGGGATGCCCAAGGCACCCCAAGTTAATATCCAAGCAACTAAGCTTGGGGATGCCCCGGAAGACATCCCCTCTTTCGTCTCCAACATTATCGGTAACCTCACTTGGAGCTATGTTTTCATTCATCACATGATATGAGTTTTACTTGCAGCGTCTTTTTATTTTGTTATAATTTTCTTTATGTTATTTAGAATAATGTTTTGCATCTTTATTTTCAATAAAAATGTTAAGGATAACCTTCACCATTCTTATTTTGCAAGTATACATGATGCCGTTTCAAAATAGAAAGTTTATCACTGTTGGAAAAATTCCCTAGAAAAGTCAGAATGTGATAAATGCTGATTTTTTGCACAATAAGAAATGATAAATGTTCTATATTGTGGTAAATTTTCATAATTTTTGGAGTTACAGAAGTATGATTGTTCTTGCATTCTTTACAGACCATACTATTTTGGCTGATTGCTGTTATGGTTGCATTGTTTGCATATGTTTGCTTGTTTACTGATTCCATTTGCGAATATGAGTATTAAATATGCAGAGGCAGTTAGTATGCAATGTTAAATAATAATTTTAGTTATTTTCTATAGTAGAAAATTATAAGGTTTCGCATTGATTTATACTAACATATCTCATGAGTTCTTGTTGAGTTTTGTGTGGATGAAGTTTTTAAGATTTAGGGAAACCGTGATATAAGAGGAATTAAGGAGGCATGACAACTCAAGTTTGGGGATGCCCAAGGCATCCCAAGATAATATTTCAAGAATTCTCAAGCATCTAATCTCGGGGATGCCCCGGTAGGCACCCCGCCTTTCTTCATCAACAATTATCGGTTAGTATCGATTGATCCTAAGTTTTTGCTTCTTCACATGATGTGTGCTATTCTTGGAATGTTATTTTATTTTGTTTTGCTTGTTGTTTTAATAAAATACTTAGATTTGAAAGTTTTTAAATAAGATAAAGTCCTCACATGGCTACCTATTTACTTAACTACTCACTTGATCTTCACATATATCTTTTTGGAGTAATTTGTCTTTTGCTCTAGTGCTTCACTTATATATTTTTGAGCATGGTGTGCTTTAATATATTTTGAATAAATTCTCTCATGCTTCACTTATATTACTTTGAGAGAATAAAAAATTTATGCTCATGTTCTTCACTTCAATTTGTTTGAGCTTGTCAAGAGCAACATATGAAATTAGTCCCAAAGTGATAGATATTCAATAGGGATATAATAAAAACTTTCATGAAGATCATTGGAGAAAATAAACTTGATTCTTTGTAATAGTTTTGAGATATGATGATAGTGATATGGGAGTCATGTTGGTGAGTAATTACGCTTTAGTAAGAATATTGGTGTTAAAGTTTGTGATTCCCTATGCAAGCACGAAAGTCAATAGTTATGCAATGAAATTACATCCTACTTGTGGTGCATTATTCGGTGTTAGTTATGCTTAATGCTCGCTTATGAGATTTTTCGTTTCTTGGTTGGATGCTTCTTAATCTTTTGCTAGCCTTCATTTTGCACTAAGTATGATCACTACTTGTGCATCCAAAATCCTTAAAACCAGTTTTGCCATATGAGTCCACTATACCTACCTATATGCGGTATTCTTTTTCCGTTCTAAGCAAATTTGTTTGTGCCATCTCTAATTTTCAAAATAAATTTCTCTTTTGTGTGCTCGTATTGCTCATGAAACGGTAGGGGGTGGCTGATATATTTCCATGCTAGATGTGTTATTCTCAAGATGAGTGTTTATTCACTTGTCATTGCATGAGAGTACGACAAAGGTATTAGGGATGCCTAGTCCCGAAATGAAAATGAATTTACTTTATGTTGTCAAATAATAAATTCCTTGGAAAGTTTTGGTATGGAAGGCACCCGTGGATACGGCTAGCCATGGAAAGTGAAAGTATGGTGGAAAAAGGAATAAACTTTACTTTCTGTTTGGGAACCGCCTATGATATATCTAGCATGTAAAGTATTGGGAACTATTCGATCATTTTCGTTGATGGGAAAAGTATGCCTCCCAAAATATTTTATCTCTCAATTTAAGCCTTGAGCTCTGGCACCTCTACAAATCCCTACTTCCCTCTACGAAGGGCCTTTCTATTTACTTTATGCAATTTTTATTTTTATTTGAGTCTCCATCTTCTCTTATAAGCACCAACTAAGGGGCACTATGATCGTACTTGAGCATTGGATGTAGCTAATGTGCGAGTGTGTTTCATGAATGGATTAATGATTGAGCATGATGGGCTAGGGATAACTTGCTTTACTGTTGATATTTTGAAAGACATGGTTGCTTGTTGATATGATTGAGTATTGAAATCTTCAGGTCAAAACTACAATATTGCTTTGAACTATATAAAAGTCCATATGTCCATGGTACACAAGAAAAGAATGTGATAAACATGATAGGCAACATTCCACATCAAAAATTCTTTTTTATCATTTACCTACTCGAGGACGAGCAGGAATTAAGCTTGGGGATGTTCATACGTCTCCAATGTATCTATAATTTTTTATTGTTCCATGCTCTTATATTATCATTCTTGGATGTTTTACAATCATTTTATAGCAACTTTATATCATTTTTTGTTACTAACCTATTGACATAGTGCCCAGTGCCAGTTGCTATTTTTTGCTTGTTTTTTACTTCGCAGGAAATCAATATCAAACGGAGTCCAAACACCGCGAAACTTTTTGGAGAATTTTTATGGGCCAGAACACCCAGAGGGGCCAGAGAAGTACCAGAGGGGTGCCCCGAGGGGGGCACAACCCACCTGGGCGCGCCCTGGTGGGTTGTTCCCACCTCGGTGGCCTTCCTCACCGCCTGTTCGCCCTATAAATTCTCAAATATTCCAAAAACCCCGGGGGTAACCCTAAATCAGAAGTTCCGCCGCCGCAAACCTCTGTATCCATGAAAAACCAATCTAGACCCCGTTTCGGCACTTCATCGGAGGGGGAAATCATCACCGGTGGCCATCTTCATCATCCCGGCGGCCACCATGATGAGGAGGGAGTAGTAAACCCTCGGGGCAGAGGGTTTGTACCAGTAGTTGTGTGTTTAATCTCACTATCTCGTGTTCTTGAGATGTCACGATCTTGATGTATCGCGGGCTTTGTTAATATAGTTGGATCATATTGTGTTTTCCCCTCTGTATCTTGTGATAAATTGAGTTTTCCCTTTGAGATTTCATTTTATCGGATTTAATACTTTTATGGATTTGAGAGCACTTGATATATGTCTTAAATATGAATACCCGTGGTGACAATGGGGTATTATTTTGATTCACTTGATATATGTTTTGGCACTCAACTCACGTATTCCCGAGGTGGCATTGGGGTAATCTTGCATAGGGGTTGATGCACGTTCTCGTCTTTGTTTCTCCGGTAGAAATCTTGGGGCACTCTTTGAGGTTCTTTGTGTTGGATTGAGTATTATGAATCTGAATTTGTTTTGCTGTTATTTTAGTACGAACTCTTGATAGATCAATCGGAAAGAATAACTTGTGTTATTTTAGTACGAACTCTAGGATAGATTGATCGGAAAGAATAGCTTTGAGGTGGTTTTGTATCCTACAAACAATTTCTTCTTATGTTCTCCGCTAGATAGAAACTTTGGAGTGATTCTTCATCGCACGTTGAGGGATGGTTATACGATCCAATTATATTAGCATTGTTGAGAGATTGCACTAGCGAAAGTACGGACCCTATGCCTCATTTTCAAGCATTGCAATACCGTTTGTGCTCATTTTTATCGTTCGCTACCTTGTGCTACCTCTTGAGCACTTGCGTTGGTTTTCCCTTGAAGAGGAATGGGTGGTGCAGCAACGTAGCGTAAGTTTTCCCCCAGTTTTTGAGAACCAAGGTATCGATCCAGTAGGAGCCTACGCGCGAGTCCCTCGCACCTACACAAAACAAATAAATCCTCGCAACCAATGCGATAAGGGGTTGTCAATCCCTACACGGTCACTTATGAGAGTGAGATCTGATAGATATGATAAGATAATATTTTTGGTATTTTTGTGATAAAGATGCAAAGTATAATAAAAGCAATGAAAATAACTAAGTATTGGAAGATTAATATGATGAAGATAGACCCGGGGGCCATAGGTTTCACTAGTGGGCTCTCAAGAGCATAGGTATTCTACGGTGGGTGAACAAATTACTGTTGAGCAATTGATAGAATTGAGCATAGTTATGAGAATATCTAGGTATGATCATGTATATAGGCATCACATCCGAGACATGTAGACCGACTCCTGCCTGCATCTACTACTATTACTCCACACATCGATCGATATCCAGCATGCATCTAGAGTATTAAGTTCAAGAGAACAGAGTAACGCTTTAAGCAAGATGACATGATGTAGAGGGATAAACTCATGCAATATGATGAAAACCCCATCCTGTTATCCTCGATGGCAACAATACAATACATGCCTTGCTGCCCCTACTGTCACTAGGAAAGGACACCGCAAGATTGAACCCAAAGCTAAGCACTTCTCCCATTGCAAGAAAGATCAATCTAGTAGGCCAAATCAAACTGATAATTCGAAGAGACTTGCAAAGATAACCAATCATACATAAAAGAATTCAGAGAAGATTCAAATATTGTTCATAGATAAACTTGATCATAAACCCACAATTCATCGGTCTCAACAAACACACCGCAAAAGAAGATTACATCAAATAGATCTCCGCAAGAGAGGGGGAGAACTTTGTATTGAGATCCAAAAAGACAGAAGAAGCCATCTAGCTAATACCTATGGACCTGAAGGTCTGAGGTAAACTACTCACACTTCATCGGAGAGGCTATGGTGTTGATGTAGAAGCCCTCGGTGATCGCTGCCCCCTCCGGCGGAGCTCCAGAACAGGCCCCAAGATGGGATCTCGTGGATACAGAAAGTTACGGCGGTGCAATTAGGGTTTTGGCTCCGCCTCTGATCATTTGGGGGTACGTAGGTATATATAGGAGGAAGAAGTACGTCGGTGGAGCAACAGGGGGCCCACGAGGGAGGAGGGCCCGCCTGGGGGGGTAGGCGGACCCTCCTACCTCGTGGCCTCCCTGTTGGTTGCTTGACGTAGGGTCCAAGTCTCCTGGATCTTGTTCGTTCCAAAAATCACATTCCCGAAGGTTTCAATCTTTTTGGACTCTGTTTGATATTCCTTTTCTTCGAAACCCCAAAATAGGCAAAAAAAACAGCAATTCTGGGCTGGGCCTCTGGTTAGTAGGTTAGTCCCAAAAATAATATAAAAGTGTATAATAAAGCCCATTAATGTCCAAAACGGTAGATAATATAGCATGGAGCAATCAAAATTTATAGATACATTGGATACGTATCAAGCATCCCCAAGCTTAATTCCTGCTCGTCCTCGAGTAGGTAAATGATAAAAACAGAATTTTTGATGTGGAATGCTACTTGGCATATTTTCAATGTAATTCTTCTTAATTGTGGTATGAATATTAAAATCTGAAAGATTCAACACAAAAGTTTAATATTGACATAAAAATAATAATACTTCAAGCATACTAACTAAGCAATTATGTCTCTTCCAAATAACATGGCCAAAGAAACTTATCCCTACAAAATAATATAGTCTGGCTATGCTCTATCTTCACCACACAAAATATTTAAATCATGCACAACCCCGATGACAAGCCAAGAAATTGTTTCATACTATTGACATTCTCAAAACTTTTTCAATCTTCACGCAATACATGAGGGTGAGCCATGGATATAGCACTTTAGGTGGAATAGAATGGTGGTTGTGGAGCAGACAAAAAGGGAGAAGATAGTCTCACATCAACTAGGCGTATCAACAGGCTATGGAGATGCCCATCAATAGATATGAATGTGAGTGAGTAGGGATTGCCATGCAACGGATGCACTAGAGCTATAAGTATATGAAAGATCAAAAAGAAACTAAGTGGGTGTGCATCCAACTTGCTTGCTCACGAAGACCTAGGGCATTTTGAGGACGCACATCATTGGAATATTCAAGCTAAGTTCTATAATGAAATATTCCCACTAGTATATGAAAGTGATAACAAAGGAGACTCTCTATTATGAAGATCATGGTGCTACTTTGAAGCACAAGTGTGGTAAAAGGATAGTAGCATTGTCCCTTCTCTCTTTTTCTCTCATTTTTTTTATTTGGGTCTTTCTCTTTTTTATGGCCTCTTTTTTTTTTCTGGAGTCTCATCCCGACTTGTGGGGGAATCATAGTCTCCATCATCCTTTCCTCACTTGGGACAATGCTCTAATAATGATGATCATCACACTTTTATTTTCTTTACAACTCAAGAATTACAACTCGAAACTTAGAACAAGATATGACTCTATATGAATGCCTCCGGCGGTGTACCGGGATATGCGATGACTCAAGAGTGACATGTATGAAAGAATTATGAACGGTGGCTTTGCCACAAATACAATGTGAACTACATGATCATGCAATGTGGGGGTATTAAATCACATGGCGATGTGAACTAGATTATTGACTCTAGTGCAAGTGGGAGACTGAAGAAAATATGCCCTAGAGGTAATAATAAAGTTATTATTTATTTCCTTATATCATGATAAATGTTTATTATTCATGCTAGAATTGTATTAACCGGAAACATAATCCATGTGTGAATACATAGACAAACAGTATGTCACTAGTATGCCTCTACTTGACTAGCTCATTGATCAAAGATGGTTATGTTTCCTAACCATAGACATGAGTTGTCATTTGATTAACGGGATCACATCATTAGGAGAATGATGTGATTGACTTGACCCATTCCGTTAGCTTAGCACTTGATCGTTTAGTTTGTTGCTATTGCTTTCTTCATGACTTATACATGTTCCTATGACTATGAGATTATGCAACTCCCGTTTACCGGAGGAACACTTTGTGTGATACCAAACGTCACAACGTAACTGGGTGATTATAAACATGCTCTACAGGTGTCTCCAAAGGTAGTTGTTGGGTTGGCGTATTTTGAGATTAGGATTTGTCACTCCGATTGTCGGATAGGTATCTCTGGGCCCTCTCGATAATGCACATCACTTAAGCCTTGCAAGCATTGCAACTAATGAGTTAGTTGTGGGATGATGTATTACGGAACGAGTAAAGAGACTTGCCGGTAACGAGATTGAACTAGGTATTGAGATACCGACGATCGAATCTCGGGCAAGTAACATACCGATGACAAAGGGAACAACACATGTAGTTATGCGGTCTGATCGATAAAGATCTTCGTAGAATATGTGGGAGCCAATATGAGCATCCAGGTTCCGCTATTGGTTATTGACCGGAGACGTGTCTCGGTCATGTCTACATAGTTCTCGAACCCGTAAGGTCCGGACGCTTAAAGTTCGATGACGGTTATATTATGAGTTTATGTGTTTTGATGTACCGAAGGAGTTCGGAGTCCCGGATGAGATCGGGGACATGACGAGGAGTCTCAAAATGGTCGAGATGTAAAGATCGATATATTGGACGACTATATTCGGACATCGGAAAGGTTCTAAGTGATTCGGGTATTTTCGGGAGTACCGGGGAGTTACGGGAATTCGTATTGGCCTTAATGGGCCATACGGGAAAGGAGAGAAAGGCCTCAAAGGGTGGCCGCACCCCTCCCCATGGGCTGGTACGAATTGGACTAGGAAGGGGGGCGCCCCCTTCCTTCCTTCTCCTTTTCCCTTCCCTTTCCTTCCCTCTTACTCCTACTACTTGGAAGGGCTCCTAGTTCTACTAGGAAAAGGGGAATCCTACTCCCGGTGGGAGCAGGACTCCCCTAGGGCGCGCCATAGAGAGGGTCGGCCCTCCCCCTCCTCCACTCCTTTATATACGGGGGCAGGGGCACCCCAAAGACACAACAATTGATCTCTTGATATCTTAGCCGTGTGCGGTGCCCCCCTCCACCATAATCCACCTCGATCATATCGTAGCGGTGCTTAGGCGAAGCCCTGCGTCGGTAGAACATCATCATCGTCACCACGCCATTGTGCTGACAAAACTCTCCCTCAACACTCGGCTGGATCAGAGTTCGAGGGACGTCATCGAGTTGAACGTGTGCAGAACTCGGAGGTGTCGTGCGTTCGGTACTTGATCGGTCGGATCGTGAAGGCGTACGACTACATCAACCGTGTTGTGCTAACGCTTCCGCTTTCGGTCTACGAGGGTATGTAGACAACACTCTTCCCTCTCGTTGCTATGCATCACCATGATCTTGCGTGTGCGTAGGAAATTTTTTTGAAATTACTATGTTCCCCTACAGTGGCATCCAAGCCAGGTTTTATGCGTTGATGTAATATGCACAAGTAGAACACAAGTGAGTTGTGGGCGATATAAGTCATACTGCTTACCAGGATGTCACACTTCGGTTCGGCTGTATTTTTGGATGAAGCGGCCCGGACCGACATTACGCGTACGCTTACGCGAGACTGGTTCTACCGACGTGCTTTGCACATAGGTGGCTGGTGGGTGTCAGTTTCTCCAACTTTAGTTGAACTGAGTGTGGCTACGCCCGGTCCTTGCGAAGGTTAAAACAGCACCAACTTGACAAACTATCGTTGTGGTTTTGATACGTAGGTAAGAACGGTTCTTGCTCAGCCTGTAGCAGCCATGTAAAACTTGCAACTACAAAGTAGAGGACGTCTAACTTGTTTTTGCAGGGCATGTTGTGATGTGATATGGTCAAGACGTGATGAGATATAAGTTGTTGTATGAGATGATCATGTTTTGTTGAAGTTATCGGCAACAGGCAAAAGCCTTATGGTTATCTCTCTATTGCATAAGATGCAAGCACCAAATAATTGTTTACTTTATTGCTATGCGATAGCAATAGTTGCAAGAGCAATTGTTGGTGAGACAACCATGTGACCACACATTGATATAGATCAAGATGATGGAGATCATGGTGTCATGCCAGTGACGATGGAGATAATGATGATACTTTGGAGATGGAGATCAAAGGCACAAGATGATGATGGCCATATCATGTCACATATTTTGATTGCATGTGATGTTTATCTTTTATACATCTTATTTTGCTTAGTTCGACGGTAGCTTTATAAGATGATCTCGCACTAATTATCAAGGTACAAGTGTTCTCCCTGAGTATGCACCGTTGTGAAAGTTCTTCATGCTGAGACACCACATGATGATCGGGTGTGATAGGCTCTACGCTCAAATACAACGGGTGCAAAACAGTTGCACACGTGGAATACTCAGGTTAAACTTGACGAGCCTAGCATATAACAGATATGGCCTCGGAACACGGAGACCGAAAGGTCGAGCGTGAATCATATAGTAGATATGATCAACATAGTGATGTTCACCATTGAAACTACTCCATCTCACGTGATGATCGGACATGGTTTAGTTGATATGGATCACATGATCACTTAGAAGATTAGAGGGATGTCTGTCTAAGTGGGAGTTCTTAAGTAATATGATTAATTGAACTTTAATTTATCATGAACTTAGTCCTGGTAGTATTAGCATATCTATGTTGTAGATCAATAGCTCGCAATGTTGCTCCTAGTTTATTGTGTTCCTTGAGAAAAATTATGTTGAAAAATGTTAGTAGCAATGATGCGGATTGGATCCGTGATCTAAGGATTATCCTCATTGCTGCACAGAAGAATTATGTCTTTGATGCACCGCTAGGTGACAGACCTATTGCAGGAGTAGATGTAGACGTTATGAATGTTTGGCTAGCTCAATATGATGACTACTTGATAGTTTAGTGCACCATGCTTAAGGGCTTAGAATCGGGACTTCAAAGACGTTTTGAATGTCATGGACCATATGAGCTGTCCAGGAGTTGAAGTTAATATTTCAAGCAAATACCCAAGTTGAGAGATATGAAGTCTCCAACAACTTCTATAGCTAAAAAGATGGAGGAGAATAGCTCAAGCAGTGAGCATGTACTCAGATTGTCTGGGTACTACAATCGCTTGAATCAAGTGGGAATTAATCTTCCAAATAAGATAGTGATTGACAAAATTCTCTAGTCACCATCACCAAGTTAGTAGAACTTCGTGATGAACTATGATATGCAAGGGATAACGGAAACGATTCCCAAGCTCTTCGTAATGCTGAAATCAACGAAGGTAGAATCAATAAAAATATCAAGTGTTGATGGTAGACAAGACCACTAGTTTCAAGAAAAGGGCAAAGGGAAGAAGGGGAACTTCAAGAAGAACGGCAAGCAAGTTGCTGCTCAAGTGAAGAAGCCCAAGTCTGGTCCTAAGCCTGAGACTAAGTGCTTCTACTGCAAAGGGACTGTTCACTGGAAGCGGAACTGCCCCAAGTATTTGGTGGATAAGAAGGATGGCAAAGTGAACAAAGGTATATTTGATATACAGATTATTGATGTGTATTTTACTAGTGTTCGTAGAAACCCCTCGGTATTTGATACTGTTCAGTTGCTAAGAGTAGTAACTCGAAACGGGAGTTGCAGAATGAACAGAGACTAGTTAAGGGTGAAGTGACAATGTGTGTTGGAAGTGGTTCCAAGATTGATATGATCATCATCGCACACTCCCTATACTTTCGGGATTAGTGTTTAACCTAAATAAGTGTTATTTGGTGTTTGCGTTGAGCATGAATATGATTTGATCATGTTTATTGCAATACGGTTATTCATTTAAGAGAATAAATTGTTGTTCTGTTTACATGAATAAAACCTTATATGGTTACACACCCAATGAAAATGGTTCGTTGGATCTCGATCATAGTGATACACATATTCAGAATATTGAAACCAAAAGATGCAAAATTAATAATGATAGTGCAAATTATTTATGGCATTGCCGTTTAGGTCATATTGGTGTAAACCGCATGAAGAAACTCCATGCTGATGGACTTTTGGAATCACTTGATTATGAATCACTTGATGCTTGCGAACCATGCCTCATGGGCAAGATGACTAAGACTCCGTTCTCCGGAACAATGGAGCGAGCAACAGACTTATTGGAAATAATACATACTGATGTATGCGGTCCGATGAGTGTTAAGGCTCACGGCAAGTATCGTTATTTTCTGACCTTCACAGATGATTTGAGCAGATATGGGTATATCTACTTAATGAAACACAAGTCTGAAACAGTTGAAAAGTTCAAAGAATTTTAGAGTGAAGTGGAGAATCATCGTAACAAAAATAGAAGTTTCTACGATATGATCGCAGAAGTAAAATATTTGAGTTACGAGTTTGGCCTTCAATTAAAACAATGTGAAATAGTTTCACTACTCATGCCACCTGGAACACCACAGTGTGATGGTGTGTCCGAACATCGTAACCGTACTTTATTAGATATGGTGCGATCTATGATGTCTCTTACCAATTTACCACTATCGTTTTGGGGTTATGCATTAGAGACAGCTATATTCACTTTAAATAGGGCACCATCTAAATCCGTTGAGACAACACCGTATGAACTATGGTTTGGCAAGAAACCTAAGCTGTCGTTTCTTAAAGTTTGAGGTTGCAATGCTTATGTGAAAAAGTTTCAACCTGATAAGCTCAAACCCAAATCGGAGAATGCGTCTTCATAGGATACCCAAAAGAAAATGTTGGGTACACCTTCTATCACAGATCCGAAGGCAAGATATTCGTTGCTGAGAATGGATCCTTTCTAGAGAAGGAGTTTCTCTCGAAAGAAGTGAGTGGGAGGAAAGTAGAACTTGATGAGGTAATTGTACCTACTCCCTTATTGGAAAGTAGTTCATCACAGAAATCTGTTCCTGTGACTACTACACCAATTAGTGAGGAAGCTAATGATGATGATCATGTAACTTCAGATCAAGTTACTACCGGAACCTCGTAGGTAAACCAGAGTGAGATACGCACCAGAGTGGTACGGTAATCCTGTTCTGGAGGTCATGTTACTTGACCATGATGAGTCTACGAACTATGAGGAAGCGATGATGAGCCCAGATTCCGCGAAATGGCTTGAGGCCATGAAATCTGAGATGAGATCCATGTATGAGAACAAAGTATGGACTTTGATTGACTTGCCCATTGATCGGCGAGCCATTGAGATTAAATGGATCTTCAAGAGGAAGACGGACACTGATAGTAGTGTTACTATCTACAAAGCTAGAATTGTCGCAAAAAGGTTTTCGACAAGTTCAAGGTGTTGACTACGATGAGAGTTTCTCACTCGCATCTATGCTTAAGTCTGTCCGAATCATGTTTGCAATTGCCACATTTTATGAAATCTGGCAAATGGATAAACAAAACTACATTCCTTAATGGATTTATTAAAGAAGAGTTGTATATGATGCAACAAGAAAGTTTTGTCAATCCTAAAGGTGCTAACAAAATATGCAAGCTCCAGCGATCCATCTATGGACTAGTGCAAGCATCTCGGAGTTGGAATATACGCTTTGATAAGTTGCTCAAAGCATATAGTTTTATACAGACTTGTGGTGAAGCCTGTATTTACAAGAAAGTGAGTGGGAGCAATAAAACATTTCTGATAAGTATATGTGAATGACATATTGTTGATCGGAGATAATGTATAATTATTCTGCAAAGCATAAAGGAGTGTTTGAAAGGAGTTTTTCAAAGAAAGACCTCAGTGAAGCTGCTTACATATTGAGCATCAAGATCTATAGAGATAGATCAAGACGCTTGATAAGTTTTTCAATGAGTACATATCTTGACAAGATTTTGAAGTAGTTCAAAATAGAACAGTCAAAGAAAGAGTTCTTGCTTGTGTTACAAGGTGTGAAACAGAGTAAGACTCAAAGCCCGACCATGGCAGAAGATAAAAAGAGAATGAAAGTCATTCCCTATGCCTTGGCCATAGGTTCTATAAAATATGCCATGCTGTGTACCAGATCTATTGTATACCCTACACTGTTTTTGGCAAGGGGTACAATAGTGATCTAGGAGTAGATCACTGGACAGCGGTCAAAATTATCCTTAGTGGAATAAGGATATGTTTCTCGATTATGGAGGTGACAAAAAGGTTCATCGTAAAGGGTTACGTCGATGCAAATTTTGACACTGATCCAAATGACTCTAAATCTCAATTTGGATACATATTGAAAGTGGGAGCAATTAGCTAGAGTAGCTCCGTGCAGAGCATTGTTGACATAGAAATTTGCAAAATACTTACGGATCTGAATGTGGTAGACCCGTTGACTAAACTTCTCTCACAAGCAAAACATGATCACACCTTAGTACTCTTTGGGTGTTAATCACATAGCGATGTGAACTAGATTATTGACTCTAGTAAACCCTTTCCGTTAGCTTAGCACTTGATCGTTTAGTTTGTTGCTATTGCTTTCTTCATGACTTATACATGTTCCTATGACTATGAGATTATGCAACTCCCGTTTACCGGAGGAACACTTTGTGTGCTACCAAACGTCACAACGTAACTGGGTGATTATAAACATGCTCTACAGGTGTCTCCAAAGGTACTTGTTGGGTTGGCGTATTTTGAGATTAGGATTTGTCACTCCGATTGTCGGAGAGGTATCTCTAGGCCCTCTCGGTAATGCACATCACTTAAGCCTTGCAAGCATTGCAACTAATGAGTTAGTTGTGGGATGATGTATTACGGAACGAGTAAAGAGACTTGCCGGT
The DNA here is from genome assembly GCF_003073215.2 of Triticum urartu. Classification (NCBI taxonomy): domain Eukaryota; kingdom Viridiplantae; phylum Streptophyta; class Magnoliopsida; order Poales; family Poaceae; genus Triticum; species Triticum urartu. Next base: position 187,034,922 of record NC_053024.1, on the reverse strand, counting down.
AACGAGATTGAACTAGGTATTGAGATACCGACGATCGAATCTCGGGCAAGTAACATACCGATGACAAAGGAAACAACGTATGTAGTTATGCGGTCTGACCGATAAAGATCTTCGTAGAATATGTGGGAGCCAATATGAGCATCCAGGTTCCGCTATTGGTTATTGACCGGAGACGTGTCTCGGTCATGTCTACATAGTTCTCGAACCCGTAGGGTCCGCACGCTTAAAGTTCGATGACGGTTATATTATGAGTTTATGTGTTTTGATGTACCGAAGGAGTTCGGAGTCCCGGATGAGATCGGGGACATGACGACGAGTCTCGAAATGGTCGAGACGTAAAGATCGATATATTGGACGACTATATTCGGACATCGGAAAGGTTCTGAGTGATTTGGGTATTTTCAGGAGTACCGGGGAGTTCTGGGAATTCGTATTGGGCCTTAATGGGCCATAAGGGAAAGGAGAGAAAGGCCTCAAAGGGTGGCCGCACCCCTCCCCATGGGCTGGTCCAAATTGGACTAGGGAGGGGGGAGCCCCCTTCCTTCCTTCTCCTTTTACCTTCCCTTTCCTTCCCTCCTACTCCTGCTACTTGGAAGGGCTCCTAGTTCTACTAGGAAAAGGGGAATCCTACTCCCGGTGGGAGTAGGACTCCCCTAGGGCGCGCCATAGAGAGGGCCGGCCCTCCCCCTCCTCCACTCCTTTATATACAGGGGCAGGGGGCACCCCAAAGACACAACAATTGATCTCTTGATCTCTTAGCCGTGTGCGGTGCCCCCCTCCACCATAATCCACCTCGATGATATCATAGCGGTGCTTAGGCGAAGCCCTGCGTCGGTAGAACATCATCATCGTCACCACGCCATCGTGCTGACGAAACTCTCCCTCAACACTCGGCTGGATCGGAGTTCGAGGGACGTCATCGAATTGAACATGTGCAGAACTCGGAGGTGCCGTGCGTTCGGTACTTGATCGGTCGGATCGTGAAGACGTACGACTACATCAACCGCGTTGTGCTAACGCTTCCGCTTTCGGTCTACGAGGGTACATAGACAACACTCTCCCCTCTCGTTGCTATGCATCACCATGATCTTGCATGTGCGTAGGAATTTTTTTTTGAAATTACTACGTTCCCCTAAAGGTTCCCACTCATCATAAAGTTTTCTAGGGATAGAAACTTCCAACTCAAGTTTTTCTTCATAAGATTGCATCAAAGCATCAATGATATGTTTGGTAAAAGCTTTATTTTGACTATAAGCATGAGGAGAATTTAGCACGGATTGCAACAAGGAAATACAATCTAACAAAGAGCAATTATCATAATTAAATTCCTTGAAATCCAAAATAGTAGGTTCATTAACATCTAGAGTTTTGATCTCTTCAAACCTACTTTTAACAAATTTAGCATCAAGATCTAAAAAATCCGAATTTTTGGAATGCCTTCTAGGTAAAGGTGGATCATATTCAGTTCCATCATTATCAAGATTCATATTGCAAAACAAAGATTTAATAGGGGACACATCAATAACTTTTATATCTTCATCTTTATTATCATGGAAACTAGAAGAACACGCTCTTATAAAGGGATCTTTCTTAGCACGCATCCTAGCGGTTCTTTCTTTGCACTCATCAATGGAAATTCTCATGGCTTTGAGAGACTCATTGATATCATGCTTAGGAGGAATAGATCTAAGTTTCGACGAATCGACATCAAGAGAAATTTCGTCAACGTTCCTAGCCAACTCATCAATCTTAAGCAATTTTTCTTCAATCAAAGCATTGAAATTCTTTTGCGAAGTAATAAATTATTTAATATTACATTCAAAATCAGAGGGCACCCTCTTATAATTTCCATAAGAATTGTTGTAGGAATTACCATAATTATTAGAGGAATTGCTAGGATAAGGCCTAGGATTAAAGTTTCCTCTATACGCGTTGTTACCAAAATTATTCCTACCAACAAAATTCACATCCATAGATTCATTATTATTCTCAGTCAAAGTAGACAAAGGCATACCATTAGGATCAGAAGAAACACTTTTATTAGCAAATAATTCCATAAGTTCATCCATCTTTCCACTCAAAACATTGATTTCTTCTATCGCATGCACTTTCTTATTAGTAGATCTTTTAGTGTGCCATTGAGAATAATTAACCATAATATTATCTAGGAGTTTAGTAGCTTCTCCTAAAGTGATTTCCATAAAAGTGCCTCCCGCGACCGAATCTAAAAGATTTCTAGAAGCAAAATTCAATCTGGCATAAAAAATTTGTATAATCATCCACAAATTTACACCATGTGTTGGGCAATTATGTATCATTAATTTCATCCTCTCCCAAGCTTGTGCAACATGTTCATGATCAAGTTGCTTAAAATTCATAATATCGTTTCTAAGCGAGATGATCTTAGCGGGAGGAAAATACTTAGAGATAAAAACATCTTTGCACTTATTCCAAGAATCAATACTATTTTTAGGCAAAGACGAAAACCAAGCTTTAGCACGATCTCTAAGCGAAAAAGGGAATAGCTTCAATTTAACAATATCTTTGTCCACATCTTTCTTCTTTTGCATATCACACAAATCAACGAATCTATTTAGATGGGTAACGGCATCTTCACTAGGAAGGCCGGAAAACGGATATTTCATGACAAGATTTAGCAAGGCAGCATTAATTTCACAAGATTCAGCATCGGTAAGAGGAGCAATAGGAGTGCTAATTAAATAATTGTTGTTGGTATTGGTAAAGTCACACAATTTAGTGTTATCTTGAGCCATCGTGACAAGCAAGCAATCCAACACACAAGCAAACAAGGAACGGGCAAAAAGAGGCAAATAGAGAAAGAGAGGGTGAATAAAACAGCAAGGGTGAAGTGGGGGAGAGGAAAATGAGAGGCAAATGGCAAATAATGTAATGCGGGAGATAAGGGTTTGTGATGGGTACTTGGTATGTTGACTTTTGCGTAGACCTCCCCGGCAACGGTGCCAGAAATGGCTCGTTGTCGGGAGTCAGATCTTGACTTGCGCGAACCTCCCCGGCAACGGCGCCAGAAATCCTTCTTGCTACCTCTTGAGCACTTGCATTGGTTTTCCCTTGAAGAGGAAAGGGTGGTGCAGCAAAGTAGCGTAAGTATTTCCCTTAGTTTTTGAGAACCAAGGTATCAATCCAGTAGGAGGCTATGCGCGAGTCCCTCGCACCTACACAAAACAAATAAATCCTCGCAACCAACGCGATAAGGGGTTGTCAATCCCTACACGGTCACTTATGAGAGTGAGATCTGATAGATATGATAAGATAATATTTTTGGTATTTTTGTGATAAATATGCAAAGTAAAATAAAAGGCAATGAAAATAACTAAGTATTGGAAGATTAATATGATGAGATAGACCCGGGGGCCATAGGTTTCACTAGTGGCTTCTCTCAAGAGCATAGGTATTCTACGGTGGGTGAACAAATTACTGTTGAGCAATTGATAGAATTGAGCATAGTTATGAGAATATCTAGGTATGATCATGTATATAGGCATCACATCCGAGACAAGTAGACCAACTCCTGCCTGCATCTACTACTATTACTCCACACATCGACCGTTATCCAGGATGCATCTAGAGTATTAAGTTCAAGAGAACAGAGTGACGCTTTAAGCAAGATGACATGATGTAGAGGGATAAACTCATGCAATATGATGAAAACCCCATCTTGTTATATTTCATGAAGATAGCTACTTTAATTGATACAAGAATGCCTACTTTGGACCAATAGGATCTACTCCTACTTGAATGCCAATCCAATCTCTTTCCTCGATGGCAACAATACAATACGTGCCTTGCTGCCCCTACTGTCACTGAGAAAGGACACGGCAAGATTGATCCCAAAGCTAAGCACTTCTCCCATTGCAAGAAAGATCAATATAGTAGGCCAAACCAAACTGATAATTCGAAGAGACTTGCAAAGATAACCAATCATACATAAAAGAATTCAGAGAAGATTCAAATATTGTTCATAGATAAACTTGATCATAAACCCACAATTCATCGGTCTCAACAAACACACCGCAAAAGAAGATTACATCGATATATCTCCACAAGACAGGGGGAGAACTTTGTATTGAGATCCAAAAAGAGAGAAGAAGCCATCTAGCTAATAACTATGGACCCGAAGGTCTGAGGTAAACTACTCACACTTCATCGGAGAGGCTATGGTGTTGATGTAGAAGCCCTCCGTGATCGATGCCCCCTCCGGCGGAGCTCCGGAACAGGCCCCAAGATGGGATCTCGTGGATACAGAAAGTTACGGCGGTGGAATTAGGGTTTTGGCTCCGTCTCTGATTGTTTGGGGGTACGTAGGTATATATAGGAGGAAGAAGTACGTCGGTGGAGCAACAGGGGCCCACGAGGGTGGAGGGCGCGCCTGGGGGGTAGGCGCGCCCCCTACCTCGTGGTCTTCCTGTTGGTTGCTTGGCGTAGGGTCCAAGTCTCCTGGATCTTGTTCGTTCCAAAAATCACGTTCCCGAAGGTTTCATTCCGTTTGGACTCCGTTTGATATTCCTTTTCTTCGAAACCCTAAAATAGGCACAAAAAAATAGCAATTCTGGGCTGGGCCTCCGGTTAGTAGGTTAGTCCCAAAAATAATATAAAAGTGTATAATAAAGCCCATTAATGTCCAAAACAGTAGATAATATAGCATGGAGCAATAAAAAATTATAGATACGTTGGAGACGTATCACCTTGCTGTTTTTATTTATTCAGATTATAAAATATATTTCTACCATTCATATTACACTTTTATTACCATCTCTTCACCGAACTAGTGCACCTATACAATTTGCCATTGTATTGGGTGTGTTGGGGACACAAAAGAATTCTTGTATTTGGTTTTAGGGTTGTTTGAGAGAGACCACCTTCATCCTACGCCTCCCACAGATTGATAAACCTTAGGTCATCCACTTGAGGGAAAATTGCTACTGTCCTACAAAACTCTATGCTTGGAGGCCCAACACAAGTTTACAAGAATAAAGTTATGTAATAGATATCAATGTACAGCCTCGGAAGGTCAACATGTCGCAGCCCTAGGCACAACAGAGAGGTCAGCATGCCGGTGTAAATCCTAAGCGCGCAGGGGTCTGGGCCCATCAGCCATTGCACACCTGCTCGTTGCGAGGGCGGACGGAAGCAGACCTAGCCTCCCTAATACAAGAGCAGGTGTTCCAGTCCAATCTGGCATGCACCGCTCAGTCGCTGACGTCAAGAAGGCTTTGGCTGATACCGCGACGTCCAGTGCCCATAACTATTCTGCGTAGTTGGTTAGTGCATATAGGCCAGTGCCAGACTCAGATCAAATATCCAGAACTCGTTAAGCGTGTTATTTGAAGTATCCACGGACGCCGACTAGGGATTGATATGTATATTTTGCATCATGTTTTCTTACTATTATTTATAATGTTTTTATCCATTATAATGCCTTTTGGAGTAATTCTATTGCCTTTTTCTCATAATTTGCAATTAACACACCAAGAGGGAGAATTCCGGCAGCAGGAAATCTGGACCTGGAAAAGCCACGTCAGGCCACCTATTTTGCAGAACTCCAAATGAGCTGAAACTTTACGGAGATTTTTATGGGTTATTTGAGAAATATTGGAGCCAATAAACACCAGAGGGGGCACCAGGTGGGCACAACCCACCTGGGCGCGCCAGGCCCCCCAGGCGCGCCCTATTGGGTTGTGGCCTCCTCGGCCCACCTTCGATGCCCATCTTCTGGTATATAAGTCATTTTGACCGAGAAAAAATAAGGAGGGGACTTTTGGGACGAAGCACCGCCGCCTTGAGACAGAACTTGGGCAGGAGCACTTTCACCCTCCGGCGGAGTGATTCCGCCGGGGGAACTTCCCTCCCGGAGGGGGAAATCATCGTCATCATCATCACCAACAACTCTCCCATCTTGGGGAGGGCAATCTCCATCAACATGTTCAACAGCACCATCTCCTCTCAAACCGTAGTTCATCTCTTGTATTCAATCTTGTTATCGGAACTATAGATTGGTACTTGTGGGTGACTAGTAGTGTTGATTACATCTTGTAGTTGATTACTATATGGTTTATTTGGTGGAAGATTATATGTTCAGATCCATTATGCTATTTAATACTCCTCTGATCATGAACATGTTTATCATTTGTGAGTAGTTACTTTTGTTCTTGAGGTCACGGGAGAAATCATGTTGCAAGTAATCATGTGAACTTGATATGTGTTTGATATTTTGAAAGTATGTATGTTGTTATTCCCTTAGTGGTGTCATGTGAACGTCAACTATATGACACTTCACCATATTTGGGCCTAAGGGAATGCATTGTGGAGTAGCAATTAGATGGTGGGTTGCGAGAGTGACAGAAGCTTAAACCCCAGTTTATGCGCTATTTCATAAGGGACCGATTGGATCCAAAAGTTTAATGCTATGGTTAGAATTTATTCTTAATACTTTTCTCGTAGTTGCGGATGCTTGTGAGAGGGTTAATCATAAGTAGGAGGTTTGTTCAAGTAAGAACAGCACCTAAGCACCGGTCCACCCACATATCATATTATCAAAGTAGCAAACACAAATCAAACCAACATGATGAAAGTGACTAGATGAAATTCCCATGTACCCTCAAGAACGCTTTGCTTATCATAAGAGACCGTTTTGGCATGTCCTTTGCCTCAAAAGGATTGGGCTACCTTGCTGCACTTTTGTTACTATTACCATTACTTGCTCGTTACAAATTATGTTGCTATCAAACTAATCGCTACTTACAATTTTAGCACTTGCAGACAATACCTTACCGGAAACTACTTGTCATTTCCTTGTACTCCTCATTGGGTTCGACACTCTTACTTATCGAAAAGAGCTACAATTGATCCCCTATACTTGTGGGTCATCAGGGATCAGGCCCACCTGTCTCCTAGGTGGTCACAACCTGCCATGTCGCTCCGTCACAAAGTAACCATCAGGGGACTGTCGGGAACCCAGGCACACCACTACCTAGGTGGAACCACCTGCCCCTTCAGCCCCCATCTCCAAACAGTAACATATGTATAGTATATAGTATATACCCGTGCTCACCTCTGGAAGTGATCATGGCCCAATAGTATAGCATGGCAGACGGACAAAGAGTGTAAGGCCACTGATGATAAAGTAGCAACCTATACTAAGCATGTAGGATTGCAAGTAAAGGAATCAACAGTAGCAACAAGGACAGGCTATGCAGCAGTATAGGATCAAACCAATGAACACTACTCTAATGCAAGAAGTATAGGGAAAGAGTAGGCGATATCGGTATGAACAGGGGGGTTGGCTTGCCTGGAAGATCTGTCGAGAAGGAGTGGTCGTCAACACCGTAGTCCATCGGGACAGCAGCAGCGTCGGTCTCGTAGTCTACCAGAGAGAAGAGAGGGAAGAAACAATGAATACAATGCAAAAAGATGCATGACATGACATATAACGGTGCTAGGTGTGCCACAACGCGGTATTAGGCGATATTGGTGAAGGGGGGAAACATCCAGGAAAGTATTCTCAGTGTTTCGCGTTTTCGGACAGACGGACCGAAGGGGAAAAAGTTACATGCTCACTATGTTAGGGACGTGTGGCCGACAAATGGGCTATATATTCGGATTCATCTCATCGTTCCGAGCAACTTTCATGTACAAAATATTTTCATCTGAGTTACGGTTTATTTTATATTAATTGATAAAGATGTAATCATTTTTAGAATGAATAGAATTAACTTAATTAGGAAATGCATTTTATGATGTCAGCAAGATGTCAGCAAGACCAAAAGTTGACTAGGTCAACCCTGGTAGTAGGACCCGTTCGTCATGGACTCAGTTTTAATTAAAAAAAGTTTAATTAGGTGTTTAGATTAACTAAGTTTAATTAGCTTAGTTAATCAAAACTAATTAAGTTAATTAATTCACTGATTAATTAATATATATATTCTTAATTGTTTTTTGTTTAATACAGGGATGGGCCCCACGTGTCTATGGCCAGGGGCCATAGCGGGCGCTGGTCAATGGCTTCGCGGACGGGAGTCGGGTCGCCTGGACCCGGGCACGGGCGGGCCGGCAGCCACGGCGCACAGCCAGACCACCGGAGCGACGAACGGGAGGGTGGAAGGCTATGCGGGCGAGGGGCTCATGGGGAGCCCGGGCAGCGGCAATGGCTGGCGCGCGGGCAAGTAGAGGTAGGCAGCATGGGGGAGTAGGAGGGGGACGGCAGTGGGAGCGCCCGGAGGCGGGCGTCACAGACCAGAGGCGAATGTGGCTGGCAGCGGCGGGGTGAGCAACTTCTCGGGGTAGGTAGCAGCGTAGCGGTGAGTGTTGGCGTGCAACATCCTAGCGGCAGGCACGCCAGGCGCACACAAAGGGGCGCAGCAGGCGCACGCGAGCGTGATTAGGGCGTCCAGGGGCGCGGTCCGGTGGGGAGGGCATGAGCGCGGGGTGTGTGGGGCCAGCACACGTGCAGGTAGGCGTGGGGCAACGGTGGCGGGCGACTGCAGCGGCAGCGCAGCAAGCAGAGCACTAGAGGCAGCGAAGCAGCAGAGCGGGCAAGCGCCGACGGTGAGCATGTGTGCATGCATGGTGACCGGCCGAAGGGGGGAGGGAAGAGGGGTGTGCTCACCCTGTTGCAGGGATTCGGGGTTCGGCGAGGCGCGATGAAGCGGCCTGGGGAAGGGGACGAGGAGGCCACGACGAGGTCGATCCGGCGACGGGGCGATGGCGGCGGACGTTGGCGATGGCAGCTGGCGCCGGGTGGTGCGGTGGCCACGTACATAGTCGAGGACGAGCGGCGACGGGGTCAGGGCACTGCATGCCCGATCTAGATCCAGGGGAGGAGAGGGAGTGCGAGGGGGGTCGTTGGCGACGAGGACGGCGCGGCGCCGGTGACGTCGAGCAGCGAGGCAAGGTGAGGGACGCCCGATCCAGATCCAAGACGGGGGAGGGGAAGAGTGGCGTCGGGAGGGGTTAGGGTTTGGACGAGGCGGGTCATATAAGCCAGTGGGGTGTGCATGGTGGGCCGGCTGCCTGGAGCTGAGGCCCAGTTGGCCGGGGTGTCTGCCTTTTATTCATTTTGCTCGATTTTCACCTTTTATTTATTCTATTTCTTTTAGTTGCTGTTTATTCTAGTGTTAAAAATATACCAAAGTGGCACCTAAATTGATGTTACCAATTATGCCACTGCCTCATAAATTTGCTACCCCAAAATAAAATATTATTGTAATTATTTATTATTTAAAGTATTTAAATAATAGTTTTTGCTACTATTTTATTCATCTCATAGTTTTTAAGCATTTTATAAAAGTGTGGTTCCTTCACCATAATTACATATGCAATATTTGGCACAATCCGAACATTTTAATTTTATTGTTTGAAAACTTTTATTGTTTGCCTTTAATTTAGATTTGAATTTGAATCGGGTTTGAACTAACGCAAGATTAGCAACGGTAATCGTGGTGACGTGTCATCATTAATATAGGTTCACTATAGATTAACTATCCGGGCGTCACAAAGGGTCTTAGGAACCCAAATAGACCATTCAATGTACTAATAAGAAAAACCAATGATTTTGGCATAAACATGCCCATCACTAGCACGACACAAAACATAGGAAGGATTAAAGTCACTAGCTTTGTTACAAGGAGTGGTCTTTCCCTTCTTCGCATTACCGCCCATTCACATGTTCTTCTTCTTCTCATGAGCACCCTCTCGCATTTATGAAGACTTCTTTGATCGGGAGAGGTTGCTTGGCCTTTTTCTTCTTTGACTTAGGTACAAACCCAAGCCCTCCCTTCGCCACAACTTCCTTTTGATTGCTCAAAAGGTCATTGAGGTTCTTCTTACCTTGTATACAAGTCACAAGGCCTTTCTCAAGTTGTTCTTTCAACTTGCCATTCTCCTCCACAAAGTGCACATGCTCACAACAAGGGTTAGTAGCATTTGCATTACAATTAAGACAACAGGAGGACATGTTGCTATCTCCTTGGTTAGCTTCACTTGGAGTTGATCATGAGACTCCTTGAGGACACCGTGAGCACCCTTCAAGACCTTGTGGTCCTTCTCGAGTATGTCAAGCTGCTCCTTGAGTCTCTCATGGCCAATCCCAAGTGCAGCTTTCTCAGATTTAAGCACACGAGTAAGAAAATTAGCATGATCAAGATCTTTTTGCAATTTAGTAAGAGCAATGTTGTGTGACTCCTCAAGAGTCAAACGAAGTCCTCACTCTCCCACAAGAGCAATGGAAAGATCCGCAATTTTATCGGCATAATCATGACTATGCCCCTCCAACTTGCAGATCGTATCCTCATGCGACTCAATGATATCATTGGCCTCACCAAGTTGTTCCAAGAGAGCAACAAAGTGCTTCTTGGTTTCATTCTTAAGCTTATTCAAGAACTTGCTAAACTCATTCTCATCAACTTTTTCCACCTCACTATCATCTACACAATCTAACAAAGAGGGAGTAGTAGTGATGGTGGTTTTGATGTTGGGGATTACTTTGCTGATAGCTTTGGCCATGAGGCACTTGGCAATGAGGTTCTCATTGGGGGCACCGAAGAGAGACACCCTAGAAGTGGAAGAGGTGGCAATGGCCATGGTTGCCGTTGCCATTCCTTCACCACTTGTATCTTCATGATCATCATCGGAGGTGTACTCATCATGTGCCGCCAAGCCCTTTTGAGGCATCTTTTTGGTAAAGTTGTTCTTGGTTGGAAAGGACTTGGGTGTGTCTTTGCGAATGAGCTTGCCACCATTGTCCTCCCTTTTCTCACAGGGGCAATCCACCACAAAGTGACTCACATTGCCGCAATTGTAGCAAGTTCTCACTCGTTTCTTGCTCTTTGAACCACTTAAGTTGTTCTTGGAGACGTTGGGCCTTGAGCTTCTTTTGTTGCCCCAAAATTGCCTTGAAGCAAGAGCCATGTGCTCGTGGTAAGCATATTTGGTGTCTTCGGGGCAACACTCTTCTTCTTCCTCCTCTTATTCTTCTGAGATCAATGCAAGGCTGGGAGAGGCTTTCTTTGACCGGACACGAGCTAGTACATTGTCAGCGGTCTTGTTCATGATGTTCATGGCAATCAACTCATCCAACACTTCACTTGAAGACAAGTTGTTGAAATCTGGCCTTTGACGAATCACGGAGGACATGGCCTTGTTGAATGGCATGATGGCCTTGAGAACCTTGCGCTTGATCCAATTTTCATCCGTTTCCTTGCTCCCATGATCTTGGAGAGCGACCGCAAGAGTTTTCACCCTCCGGTAGAGATTACGAGGGTCCTCATCTTCGTTTATCATGAATTCATTGGCCTCATCAAGAACCACCTCAAAGTTGGACCGTTGAATGCTTGAAATCCCCTTGTACAAAGAGGTGATGTGTTCCCAACAATCCTTTGCACGTGAGAAGGGACGCAAGTGAGATAGATCTTCCGGAGGCACCGCGGCTTGGAGGACGAACAATGCAGAGTGATTGTATTGACTGTCCGCCTCTTCTCTTGGAGTGAGGTTGTTTGGATCATGCGGGTAGAAACCTTGCTCGATAATTCTCCAAATATTTGTTGAGCTATGATTCAAATCAGAGTTGATATGAAAAACGCAATTAGAGAAATCACCCTTCACAAGTTTAGGAGGAGTACCAAGGTTGTTAATATGCGGTGTGGGGACCGGTCCTCCATAGACTAGGGGAGGGGAAACCGAAGCAAAGGTTCCCATCCCATTCTTCTTTTAAGGGTAGGAGGATTGAGTACCTTTAACCGCTTCCTTGCCAGAATTGGCCTCTGACTCCGATGCAGTGGGATTAACCACAAGCAATGGATCGGGAGTAGTTTTCAACCCCTCAAGTAATACTTTAAGCATGGACTTGACCTCAGTCATCATAGACTTCTTAAGTGAAGCCATAGTTTCATTTAAGTAGTCTCGAGTGATCGAGTTCAACTCCACGGCCTTGGGCACTTCCTCCTCTCTGTTAACCATACTCTTCGGGTGGTGAAATCCTAAAAAGAGATGAGGCTCTGAAACCAATTGAAAGGATTGATATGGTTGACTACAGGGGGGATATATAGGCAACTACCAATTTTTTGCTTTTCTTAACAAATTAGGGTTAACAACAAATAGTTTGTCCAAATATGCAGCTAGGTGAACAACCTATATGATGCTAGCAACAACAACAATACCAGAAGTAAGAAAGACAAGCAACACAACTAAAAAAAGCACACACTACTGCAGGATGCTGCTAACGCGACACTACGATCACATGCCCTTCGAGAAGCTGTGTGCGATGCAATAATCGCAAACGGTGGTGTATGAAAACCGTCAAAAAAGGTGAAAATGTTTGCGATGGAGGATGCATCAAACACGGTTCAGATTTTAGTTGCGTGTGCGATGAAGGGCATACGGTTCAGTGCAATTAACTGTTTGCGATGAGGAGGAACAAAAGAAACGGGCAGCCAGATGAAGGCGTGTGCGATACACAGCATACGGTTCACTCGGATGAACTGTTTGTGATTAGGCAACACAAAAGAAACGGGCAGCCAGATGAAGGTGTGTGCAATATACAGCATACGGTTCACTTGGATGAACTGTTTGTGATTAGGCAACACAAAAGAAACGGTCAGCCAGATCAAGGTGTGTGTGATATACGTCATGCAGTTCACTCGGATGAACTGTTTGCGTTGACACAAGGGAACAGAAATGGTTCAACTTAACAAGACGTGTGTGTTGTGCGATGGGATTGCATGCGGTTCACTTGGCCGTTCAGTGTGTGACTGTGGCAACCATTCGCTCCCCAGGGGCCTCTTCGTATATGGTGGCAACCGTCCACCGACTCTTTGCCTTTCCCTCTCGATTTGGAACTTCTGTCGCACGCTATCTCTTCCTCCCTCCTCCATTTGCCTTCACCCTTCCTTCTACCATTGTTTGATCATCTTCTCCATGGAGGGAACAAGCTGAAAACGACCCCGTTATTCTTGCCCCAATCTAAATGATGACGCTGTGGAGGAACTCATTGATTGGTGCGATGTCATCACCTCGGCTAGCATGGCAGGTTCGTTCAAGACCATTCTCAACTCAACTAATAACATCATTACAAGGAACCCAAGGGTTCAGGAGCGGTTTGATCTCCCCTATCTTCTTCGCCGTGACCGTGCTAACTGGCGCGGGGATGAGGGAAGCCTCGCCTTGTGTAAGTTGATGTCGCTTGATAATGATACGTATGACGTTAAGATGCCATCGCTTGAGGGCAAGGCTTGGGCAGGTGCCAATGGAGATTGGGTTGTTTATATTGGGTACAACTGCGAGTGGGAACTTGTGAATGTGTACACTCGTCACCAGGTTCCACTTTGAAAAATCTCAGACGACTTCCCAGAGGTTGAGTAAACTGGTATTCTACGTGAGTTCAAATACGATCATGCTAACTTTCGCCTATGGAAGATAGCAATTTGTCGAGTTCCCAACCACTCTTGGGGTTATAGGAATGCTTATGTTGTCACTATCTTCGACAAGCTTGTTGTCGTCCTTCATGGTTCGACTTGATGGATATTGCTCAAAAATTAGTTTCTATACACGGATGAGTACTGTGATGCAATTCAATGAAAGGGTCTTGTGTTTGCTGCCACCACTCGTGGCACTGTTTTTGCATGGAATCCTCATGATTTCGGTACGTTTGTCTTCCACCGTAATTATAATTGTTTCATCCACATGCATGCGGGTTAGCCAGTTTCCCTTTACTAATTAACCTTCTTGTGTTTCCAAGGTCCTGTGAACATTCCACCACCTATACTTGAAAGTTTTATTCACGAGCATGAGGACGAGCAGGACCCATATACTCAGTGGCGCCTGGCAACTTATTCCGATGGATCACCTCTTCTTGTCTGTATACAAGGCACTACTGATGTTACTAAGGAAGCAGGTGTTGTCTCGTATGGTCACACTCTTCGGACCTATTCCCACATCCGTTGCACGGTATTCGGGATGTATACTAGTGTACTAGCGCCAACACCTTCTCCCTAGTTCAGTATTGAAAGTCTTGGAAGAAACTCGCTCTTCCTTAGACAAAACTATCCAATGATGGTGGAAGGTGATCCAGCTACTATTGACACAATGTTACTACCATTTATGAGAAGCAACTGTATCTATACCTCGGACATTACTATGCTTCCCTACCGTCCCAATATGGGTCCTGACATAGGCCGCTTCAACCTCGATGATCAGTCCTGCATTGGTCTCGAGATTGATAGTAGCTGGCCCTTCCCATAGAATCACTTCTGGTTCAAAGCAAGTGTTTCCAACGCCGAGGAGTGGTTGAGCTGAAGTTCATTTCATCGCTTTGTTATTTATTGTGTGAGAAAAACTTTACTAGAATGTTTTGTTGGAAATGATCTATAATCCAACGTGTATCCTCGTTGTCATTGTGGGTTGATGACTTGTTGTATGTGATCAATGGTACATTTGCATATGCGTCCATGAACTCACGCCTGCTAGTGGTGTCCATATGAACAGTGCTAGTGATTTTAGTTGCAAAAATTAGATAGTGCTAGTGATTTGTAGTTGCATATTTTGACAAATCGCAGTGTTACAAGGTTGACAAATGGCAATGTTACTAGGTAAACAAATGTCAATCTTTCTAGTTTGAGAAATGGCAACATACCCAAAATGACAGATATGCAAATCTTACCCAATTGTTTGTATGTGGTTGCACACGGGTCATGCAAAACAACCGTTTGTGTTGAAGGGATGCAGAAATCCTGCTTGGCACATTTTCCCTTGGCTTCCTAGGGAAGCTGTCGGTTTGCATACAGGTGTAATAACTAAAACGTTTGCGATGAGTTTTTTATATTTAAAAACCGTTGATGTTTTTTAAAGAAAATCATTTGATAAGTCTGTACATTAAGAGAGAAAACGCAAGTTCGTTCAAACCATATCTTTCATTCAGTCACACTACGAATTTATATTCATATGATCGAGAATTCGAGATACAGTATTAAACCCCCAAAAAACTATTTCGGGCGGCGGTGGAGGTGGCATGCCATGCCATCGTTGTCGTTGTCGTCCTCTGGGACGCCGTTGTTGAAGTCTTCATGGCAGCACAAAATGTTCTTCACTTGTAAATCAAACATCATGTCGTCGCGCGATCGACAGGCGGGGCGCGAGAGGACGGCAACTGGAGCCGCTGAGAGGTAGCAGTCGACGGCAGCGTCCCATGCCGCTGAGGGGGGGGGCACGGGCACGAGCGCGGCGGGTGCAGCCAAACGTATGGGGACCGGCGCCGCGGTTGGTGGAGGGGTGTGCACGGGCGCGGCGGCTGCAGCCAAATGCACGGGGGCCGGCGCCACGGTGGGTGGAGGGGCGTGCACGGGCACGGGCGCTGGCATGTACACGAGCTCGCGTGGGTCCGCGGAGACCTCGTTGTCGCCCGTGGCTTCCAGCTCTACGATAGTGCTTGGTGACCAGCCCATCAATGTTATGGGTAGAGTCGCTGGCGTGGGCACGGGCGCGGAGATGGGAGCTGGGACGGGAGCGGGGGCAGCAACCGACGCGGCCAGCTCATACTGGGCCATGTCCATGAGGCCCCATTCCTCCTTATTTTCTATCTTCTCCGGCTCAGAGTCGACTTCACCAAACTTGAAGACTAGTGGCAGATGATCATTCTACGCCATGGCGGTGGAGGTCTGCGGGGGGGGGGGGGGGGGGGGGGGGGGGGGGGGGGGGGGGGGGGGGGGGTAGGAGGCGAACAGTAAGGCCGCCCGTATTAAACGACGGCTTGGGCGCCATTAATGGAGAGGCAGGCGGGTGGCCATGGAAGTCAAAGGGCTCGCTTCCCAGTGAGCCTGCGTAGCGTACAGCTCGCACGCTTCCCGGTGAGCCTGCGCATTGGAGGACAGCTTGCACGCCTCTCGGTCAGCCTGCGCACCGCACTGCGCTCGCATGCCTCCCGTTCAGTCAAGGTCAAGCAGCTGTCCGCACGGCACCTCCTACAGCCATTAAAACCAACACACGTGGCGTCACATGAATGGTTAACAGAACGCACACGGTTTGAATTATACAAACGTTTGAGATTTCAAAGTGGCAGCTATTTTTTCAAAATGCCTTTGTTGGCTGTCATTATTCGAGTGCGCCTTCTCTCAAAATGGACACAAAAAATACCACATCATGTCGGGTGCCATTCCATGATAGCATGCCAAGTTTCATGAATTTCAGACGAGTTTTGTATTTACTAGAATTTAAAAACCATGCATCTCAATGTTTTGTCGGCAATCAATGGTGCCCTGGTGTTTGAAATTCATTCTCATGTCTTGCACGGAACCTAAGCATGCACCCAAGGACACAGATTTGATTTTTCAACCAATTTATATGCACTGGAGCACGTGTATTTAGTTCAAATTTGAATTATGCACATAAATGCATTGAAAACTCAGCTAATGCATAAAAATGTCCAAAAGAACCCCAAAAAATCACAAAAATTGACACAACACTCCTGCTGTTCTATGTTGACACGAGAAATTTTTTGGAAGCAATAACAGGCAGTGGATATCGTTTCGTCCCCAAAGGTGGGACGTTCCCTACCGAAACCATGATGCTTGTTGTGAGAAGTATATACCCAAACCTGCCCCGAATGGGACAACAATTTTACCACGACACGTTGATGCCGCTCCATGAAAGCATGCCAAGTTTCACGAATTTCAGACGAGTTTTGGATTTACTAGAACTTTAAAACGAGGCATCTCAATGCTTTGCCGGCAATCAACGGTGCCCTGGTGTTTGAAATCCATTCCCATTTCTTGCATGTGACCTAAGCATGCACCCAAGGACACATATTTGATTTTTCAACCAATTTATATGCACTGGAGCATGTGCATGTAGTTCAAATTTGAATTATGCACATAAATGCATTAAAAACTCAGTTAATGCATAAAAATGTCCAAACGAACCGTGGAAAATCCCAAAAATTGACACAACACTCCTGTTGTTCTATGTTGACACGAGAAATTTTTTGAAAGCAATAAGAGGCAATCGATATCGTTTTGTCCCCAAAGATGGGATGTTCCCTACCGAAACCATCATGCTTGTTGTGAGAAGCTCTGGTTTATGGGAAGCATATACCCGAACCTGCCCCAAATGGGACAAATTTTTTAACACGACATGTTGATGCCGCTCCATGATAGCATGCCAAGTTTCATGAATTTCAGACGAGTTTTGGATTTACTAGAATTCAAAAACCATGCATCTCAACATTTTGCCGGCAATCAAGAGTGCCCTGGTGTTTGAATTTCATTCCCATCTCTTGCATGGGACCTATAAATTCACCCAAGGACACAGATTGGATTTTTCAACCAACCTTAGTGCATTGGAGCATGTGCATGTAGTTCAATTTTTAATTATGCACATAAATGCATTGAAAACTTAGGGCGTGTTCTGGACTCCTCCCAACTCCACCGAATCCACAATTTCAACTTCTGGAGCGAGCTCCTCACTTCATCTGGCGATAGAAAAGCGTTCGGGAGCGAGGCTGGCTTGTCCCAGCGCTGCAGCCCAGCTGGGAGGCCAGAAGCCTGTTGGGCGCTCCTTTTGGGCTGGTTGTAGGCAGCCCATTAGGAAGCAAATTTCCTATTTGTACAAAGTTGTGATGGTTTGGGCTGGCTGGACGCAAAAAGTAACAAACAAGTTGTATGTGGTGACGCCTTGGGCTTGCATGCACAGTTTTTTTCCAGTAGCTATTTGCAGCGATTTTGGCTACACAGGAACATGTACAGAGAGCATTTCTTGGGCACATGGAGCAACAAATGTACAACAAACATGTATTTTTTGAAAGTTCCCAAATTTTCTCAGCTAACATAATTTATAATTTAGTAGAAACTAGTTCTCTCATGTGTCATACAGCAAAAGCTACATTTGCATATAAGTTTGCAATATGGTCACACATCTAAAATCACGAACATGATTACTTCACCAAGTAAGAGCAATGGCGGTAGCTAGTTCATGCCTAAACAAATCCATGTTAGGACCACTTTCTGCCGTTGTTGAAACATCCGATGCATTTGAAGGAATAGCATACTTCTTGTATCTATCAGGAATGGTTGGAACATAATCCAGATCCCTCTCACATCGAAGAAAGTGGAGATCCTCTTTGTCATGGAGGCGGACGTAGTTGTGTAGTGTCATGGTAGCCGCAACAATCATTTTTTGTGTTGCAATCGAGTAGTTTGGCATCTTGAGCAAGATTTTCCATTTCATCTTCCACACACCAAAGGTTCTCTCTATGGTATTGCGCTTGGAAGAGTGGATCCGGTTGAACTTCTCTACGGGAGTAGTTGGGGGCGCACCTCTTTGGAAGTCGGGAACGTGATAGCGTTCTCCTTTGTAGGGTGCTAGATAGCCATCTCTATTAGGATAACCGGCGTCTACAAGGTAGTACTTGCCTACACAAAGTAACAACAAATTAACATGATTGTGAGTTGGAGGATATGTTACATAAGTTACAACAACAAGAAATGCTAACCCTTGGGAGGATGTGGGAATGTGGCCTTGTCATTTTCAATAGCATGGAATAGCACACTTGTGTCATGCATAGAACCCGGTTGTCCAATTGAAGCATATGTGAAATGCATATCAAAGTCGCATACTACCATCACATTCTGAGTTGTTGCACCCGTTCTTCCAATGTACCTTACTTTTGACGGTCCCTCCGGAATAGAAGCCCTAACATGTGTCCCATCTATTGCACCAATGCAGTCTTTGAGGTGAGGATAAGCCCGTTTGTCACGCTTAATCCTATCATGCACAATGTGAAAATTTGGGTCTTGAGGCCTAATGTAGTGAGATGACATCTTGATCACACAATGTAGAACCTCATGGAACTTACGGTGGACTGTATCTGCTCCATGTTTGAAACGGTTTTGGGTCCTCCTATTTGATTCACAACCCCCCAAGGTCCACAAGAACATAGCAAGAGACTCATAAGTGGTAACAAAGCATGTTTCTTTGAGGTCGTACTCCGCCACCAACTTGTCATGAAGATCAAAGAACACATGTGCATTCATTCTCAACATTGTGTACGTCTCTCCGGGTGTGCCAATAGTCTCTTGCAACCATTCAAAACCAGTCAACCTAGATGTCCTAGGCTCGGCCTTCATGACCCAACTTTTACAATACTTACCAACTATGGATGACACACCTGAACAACGCATGTCCATATCATGTTGATATTGGAAAACCATAATTTTCTTTCTTTCATAATGAGTGTCATCATCACTTTCACTATCCGATGACATCTGCATATAAACAATCACCAACATATGAAACACAAGTTAGCACAAATTGGATCAACAACATAGACATAATGCATACATAAATAGAAAACACTACGCTCAACAACATAGACACAAAAGATGGTTCCACAATGCCTACATAAATATATGGAATGGTATCAAGTAGTTCCCATAAGTAGCAAACATTAGGCTCAATAACATAGACATAAAAGATGGTTCAACATAAAAGACACAAATAGTTTTGATAGCAAAGGATAATCAACCATCACACATAGATGGAATCTGAAGTAAATACTTCCCATACTTCAACTCATACTTCCTACGCAACCAACCCTTCCGAGAGGAAAGAGGCATGTAAAGAAACATCTTCCTTTGCGCCCTCTTCACAAACAATTCGCTAGCCATGAAGAACTCATCAGTATCAACTGCTGCACCACAAGCAATGACTTCATCCATGACCGAGGTGACACAATTCGCCTCATCTTGCTTTAGGAAAGACTGAAATGATGAGTGAGAAGCCTCGGCAATGTCACCAATCCTTGTAACTTGCTCACACATCACTTGGGCAGTCTTGGGTTTCTTGTTCTTCTCTGGAATGATGATTCCAAGCCTCACTTTAGATGAAGTAGGTGTTGCCTGAGATGCTTGTTCTTCCGTATCATCCAAATCAAGATCCTCGATCTCATCAACATTGATGGATTCTTTCACTACCGCACTAGAGGGGGGAGGTATGCCAGAAGAGGGATTTCCCAATGGTCACTACCATCGGTTGTGATATCTCCAAAAATAACCCGCAACTTTTCTTCATTAGCAAGTCCTTTCTTCTTAAACTTGCCACAACCTTTAATATCCTGTAATACAACAAGTGAAACACATTATTAGTAAATAAAAAGATATGGCTAAAATAAGATACATGATACAACAGCCAAAGAACTCACAATTTTAGCCTTCTTCCACCACTCATCATCTTGTGACACGGTGTTGTTCACATAGTCCCATCCGGCTCCGGTCTCCCGAAACTTGAGTTTCTTGAACAAGGTGAAATCAGCTTTAAGCTTGTCCCATTTGTTTTTCAATTGCGTGTGTGTGTAGTCAAGCCCGGTTCTCATCTTAAATTGTCTTGTCACCTCATCAAATGCATTTGGGGTCAAATAATTGCCTGGCCTATTTTCAGTGTCCACTTGGTCGGCGAACAACTCACATACAATCTTAGTGTTCTCAACGCTCCATTCAGCAGTCATGCTTGACACTTCTCTACGAAAATGCATGTCACATTGGACCTCACATGTACAAGGATAATATGAAAACTGAAGTTTTTTGCAAAGCCAAAATCATGTCATAACTGAACTATACTTCAGAAATAAAGTAATATCTTAACAGAGCAGTACATATACTAGTTTACACTGTTAATATCTTAGCAGTACACATATTTAATCCTGACAGAGGCCCATATCTTAGCAGTACATATACCAAAGGTTGAACTCCCTAAATCAAAAGTACCATAAGATCTTGAATTATACTAGACAACAAGACCCATCACAGGGATTTGTGCTTTAATCGCCACCTGAATGAGGCGCACTGCAAATTACCCATAAAAATTCAGTTTACATACACTGCACAAAAATTCAGTCATCCATGTACTAGTTCTCCATGTACAAAAATACAGTCTTCCACTACGACACACTTCACATATCACATTCGTACTCCATGTACTGCTAATATCTTAGTACACATACACTGCTATATCTTAGTACACATACAGTGCACAAAAATTCAGTTTCCATGAACAGTACAGTACAGAGTAAACGAACACCATGTCTTCCATAGGTTCAGTCAATGGGAGCTCACCTTGTGGTTTGGGCGAGGGCTCTCAGCCTTCGGACTGCTGCTCCTGGCTCCGGCGGTTGTCTCGGGCATCAACGGCGTCCGGGCGAGGTCGCCATTTCCATGTGGTCGCTGCTCCAAGCTGGTGGCGGGACGAGCGCCGCTAAGCACGGGATCCTACGGCAACGAGGCCGGGATCTCCGGATCTGTAGGCGGAG
The DNA here is from genome assembly GCF_003073215.2 of Triticum urartu. Classification (NCBI taxonomy): domain Eukaryota; kingdom Viridiplantae; phylum Streptophyta; class Magnoliopsida; order Poales; family Poaceae; genus Triticum; species Triticum urartu. The sequence goes on along the minus strand of NC_053024.1, from coordinate 187,013,600 downwards.
GAGGGGATCCGGCCGACGACCGGGGGTAGCGGGCGTGGCGGCGCGACTGGCAGCGGCGGTGAGGGTTCAAGTGGGATAGTGGTGGGCGTGAACGAGGAAGGAGCAGAGGCAAAACTGTTCGAGAGAGAGGGCTGCTGGCTTGTTCTATTAGCGAGACGTGGGGTCAGCGCCAATCGTTTTCCTTGGTGGTGGCAAAGGTTGTAAATAGGCGGAACTCCAGCTTCCACGAATTAGTGAAGCTCGGTTTTCGTCGCTCCACAAAAATGAACTACGGCCCAAGACAGCTTCAGGATTTCAGCTTCGTGGAGCTAATCCGTTCGGCAGCGTTTTCTATCTGGAGTTTGTGAAGCTGGGAGTGGGAGAGGTTCAGAACAGGCCCTTAGTTAATGAATAAAAATGTCCAAATGAATCCCGAAAAATCCCAAAAATTGACACAATACTCCTGTTGTTCTATGTGGACAATAGAAAAAATTTGAAAGCAATAAGAGCCAATGGATATCGTTTCATCCCCGAAGGTGGGACGTTCCCTACCGAAACCATCATGCTTGTTGTAAGAATCTCTGGTTTGTGAGAAGCATATGCCCGAACCTGCCCCAAATGGGACAAATTTTTTAACACGCCATGTTGATGCCGCTCCATGATAGCATGCCAAGTTTCATGAATTTCATACGAGTTTTGGATTTACTAGAATTTAAAAACCAGGCATCTCAACGTTTTGCCGGCAATCAACAATGCCCTGGTGTTTGAATTTCATTCCCATCTCTTGCATGGGACCTAGAAATTCACCCAAGGACACACATGTGATTTTCAACCAACCTTAGTGCATTGGAGCATCTCCTTGTAGTTCAAATTTGAATTATGCACATAAAATGCCTAGAAAACCCAGTTAATGCATAAAAAAGGCCAAACGAACCCCGAAAAATTCCAAGATTGAACACAACACTCCTGTTGTTCTGTGTTGACACTAGAAAATTTTTGAAAGCAATAAGAGGCAATGCATAGCATCCTGTCCCCAAAGGTGGTACATTCCCTATCGAAACCATCATGCTTGTTGTGAGAAGCTCTGGTTTGTGAGAAGCTTATATCCGAACCTGCCCCAAATGGACAAAATTTTCACCATGACATGTTGATGCCGCTCCATGATAGCATGCCAAGTTTCATGAATTTCATACGAGTTTTGGATTTACTAGAATTTAAAAACCAGGCATCTCAATGTTTTGCCGGCAATCAACAATGCCCTGGTGTTTGAATTTCATTCCCATCTCTTGCATGGGACCTAGAAATTCACCCAAGGACACACATGTGATTTTTCTTCAACCAACTTTGGTGCATTGGAGCATGTGCTTGTAGTTCAAATTTGAATTATGCACATAAAATGCCTAGAAAACCCAGTTAATGTATAAAAAAAGGCCAAACGAACCCCGAAAAATTCCAAGATTGAACACAACACTCCTGTTGTTCTATGTTGACACTAGAAAATTTTTGAAAGTAATAAGAGGCAACGGATATCGTCCTATCACCAAAGGTGGTACGTTCCCTATCGAAACCATCATGCTTGTTGTGAGAAGCTTATACCCAAACCTGCTCCAGATGGGACAAAAATTTCACCACAGCATGCTGATGCCGCTCCATGATAGCATGCCAAGTTTCATGAATTTCAGACGAGTTTTGGATTTACTAGAATTTAAAAACCAGGTATCTCAACGTTTTGCCGGCAATCAATAGTGCCATGGTGTTTGAATTTCATTCCCATCTCTTGCATGGGACCTAGAAATTCACCCAAGGACACACATGTGATTTTTCAACCAACTTTGGTGCATTGGAGCATGTGCTTGTAGTTCAAATTTGAATTATGCACATAAAATGCCTAGAAAACCCAGTTAATGTATAAAAAAAGGCCAAACGAACCCCGAAAAATTCCAAGATTGAACACAACACTCCTGTTGTTCTATGTTGACACTAGAAAATTTTTGAAAGTAATAAGAGGCAACGGATATCGTCCTATCACCAAAGGTGGTACGTTCCCTATCGAAACCATCATGCTTGTTGTGAGAAGCTTATACCCAAACCTGCTCCAGATGGGACAAAAATTTCACCACAGCATGCTGATGCCGCTCCATGATAGCATGCCAAGTTTCATGAATTTCAGACGAGTTTTGGATTTACTAGAATTTAAAAACCAGGTATCTCAACGTTTTGCCGGCAATCAATAGTGCCATGGTGTTTGAATTTCATTCCCATCTCTTGCATGGGACCTAGAAATTCACCCAAGGACACACATGTGATTTTTCAACCAACTTTGGTGCATTGGAGCATGTGCTTGTAGTTCAAATTTGAATTATGCACATGAAATGCCTAGAAAACCCAGTTAATGTATAAAAAATGCCAAACGAACCCCGAAAAATTCATTCCCATTTCTTCCATGGGACCTAAGCATGCACTGAAGGACATAGATTTGATTTTTCAACCAATATGTATGCACCGGACCATGTGCATGTAGTTTAATTTTGAATTGTGCACCTGAAATGGCTAGAAAACTAGTTTAATGTATGAAATGTCCAAACGAATCCTGAATTGAATGTTCACTGCAGATAAGAGGCCTTGCAATTCAAACACCGTCCATTGCCGATGTGACCCCATTTTGTAATTCAAATCAAGCAGATCCCACACATTTTATTGTCACCAACCGTGTGAGATGTGGTACAAAATATCTTGGAGCACCGTTGGTGTATAGTACGCCTATGGCTTACGCGAGAAGGTGTGTCGGCTACAGTCCACAGCCGGTGTGTCAAGCACACTAGCTTGCTCCCCCAAACTCCCGCCTCTGCATCCCTCGCAATATCAAAAATATCTACTGCCTAGAAGGTTTTAATGTTTGATAGCACACGATTAGTATGTGCGGACCGTGTGCGATGTCTGTTACTCCCGCTCTGCTTCAGTCCCTTGATTCAAATTTTCAGTAGCCCCGACATTTTACTCCCGCCTCTGCATCCCTCGCAATCTCAAAAATATCTGCTCGCCCTTGATCCAAATTTTCAGTAGCCCCGCCTTGTTACTCCCGCCTAGTAAAATTTTCAGTTGCCGCAGTATTTCCTCAAACACAACCTCCGCTCACACATACACACACAACCCTCGAAACCATTGGTAGGTCGCCGCCATCGTCGGCGCCTCCATCCTCAACCTATGCATGTGTGCCAGGGAGCTCGAGTAGCCAATGGCCAAAAGGAGGTTTATCGCGGCCTTTTTGCCCGACGCCAGCGAGGTGGCCGCCGAGGTGTCCCCGGCGTCCTCCGCAGGCCCGATCAGCCGTCGCCGGTCCCCTAATCCGCTCACCGCCACACCCCTACGCCAGTTCGAGGACTTCCCCGTCCTCCCCGGACCCGGCAGCCGACGAAGTCCTGCTTCGGGGTCCGGCAGCGGAGATGGGGGACGTGGGTCGTCGCGATTACATATCAAGAGACCCACACCCGCCGTGACTTGGTAGCTTCCACATGGCCGAGCTCGCGGCCATGGAGTATGACCGCTAGCAGGTCCGCTACCACAGCGTGGCGGCTAGGCTCAATTTCCCCTTCAGCACATGTCTTGTCCACCTCGTTCCGCTGGAGCCAGGGGTGGTGAGCTCGACTATGGCGCGGGAGGACCGCGACGCGTGGGAGCGTCTTGAGGCCGAGGCTGCCGACGAGGCCTACATGCAAGAGCTCCGCCGGCAGCACCCGGAGCTCGTGGAGGCGAAGCGGGTAATCTTTCTTGGCGCGGAGGGCGGAGAGGTTATCGCGCTCTCCTCCGATGACGAGGTCGAAGGCGGCGAGGACGGTGGGGCGGAGGGCGGCGAGGTTATCACGCTCTCCTCTGATGACAAGGTCAAAGGAGGCGGCGACGGCGGTGCGGAGGGCGTCGAGGTGGGCCTCGAGGATGAGGAGATCGATGTCGACGAGTGGAGGAGTGCCTTCCCCAACGACCCCGACGATAGTACTGGCCCGGACCCAGCTCGCGGCACACCGTACATGACGAGGAAGGATTGGCTCGACCTCTACTTCGACCGAAAGTAGTTTAGCTTAGTTTAAATTTATGTTTTATGTTCGGTTATGCAAAACTATCTATGTCTATGTTTGAATGCATGCTACTTTCGGTTGAACCTGCTTTGAACTTGATCAAGTTGAAGTTTACAACCTTAAGTTTAGGGGATCGACTAGAAAAGGCCAAAAATTGTTGGAGTATATATATATATATATATATCCACTAAGGGTTTTAGTCCTTTAACTTTTTAAGGATCGCCTAGAGATGTCCTTATGACTTGTTTATTTCAGTTCTACACAATGTGATGCTCTATATGTGCAACTATTTGCTGTGCAGTTCAATTTCATCAATAACAGTTTCAACAATACCACTATGAATTGCGATATTTGGTTGCTATTAAGAATATTGCAGTTAACATGCCTTTTCGTTTTTCAATTGTTGTTTAGCAACATGCATTGTACTGAATGACTAAATATGCAATCCTAGGCTACATAGCAACAAGGAAGAGTGTTACCTTAATGTTCTGATGATGTCTAGACATACATGTTATAAAATATTATATAATGGGATGGATGGAGTGTTGTACTACATCATTTTTCAATTGTAGTTTAGCTTCTAATATTAAATTGGTGCTTTTAGGTACATATATCATTGTCAAAGATCCACACTTCGACCCTTTCTGCGTATGGGGAAATGAGATATTCATGAACCAGCATCAAGTGAGGAAGCTGATAAAGATTGTTACTAAAATGGGTCAAAAGATGTCAATCAAACTATTTGTTTACACTTTATGCAAGACAATAGTGAACTGCAGGATGGTAAGTAAGAACCCTGTAGCCTTCTTTTTACTGCCCATAATGAGTTGTGTTAGATGACGATATCTGAATCTTTTTTCTTTTGCAGTGGATCCTGAAGCAGTTTACTCAAGATTACCTCTCAAACTACATGATTGGCGGCCGGCCATCACAAGGTGTTGGACTAGAGTCCTGCATGCCTTCTGCATCCAGGAGAGCGCAATAGGGCCATTCCACTTCACCTTGTTCAGCAACTGGAATGTCTGTTGATACGTCTCCAACATATCTATAATTTTTTATTGTTCCATGCTACTATATTATCTGTTTTGGATGTTTACGGGCTTTATTATACACTTTTATATTATTTTTGCGACTAACCAATTAACCGAAAGCCCAGTGCAAATTGCTGTTTTTGTCTATTTCAGTGTTTCGCAGAAAAGGAATATCAAACGAAATCCAAACGGAATGAAACCTTCGCGAGGATCTTTTATGGAACAAACGAGATCCAGGAGACTTGGAGTGGACATCAAGGAAGCAGCGAGGAGGCCACGAGGTAGGGCAGCACACCCAGGGGGCCAAGCGGGCAACCCACCCTCGTGGGCCCCTCGCAGCTCCACCGACCTACTTCTTTCGCCTATATATACTCTTATACCCTAAAAATATCCAGGGGAGCCACGAAACCACTTTTGCACCACCACAACCTTCTGTACCCGTGAGACCCCATCTAGGGACCTTTTTCGGCGATTTGACGAAGGGGGAATTGATCACGGAGGGCTTCTACATCAACACCATAGCCTCTCCGATAATGTGTGAGTAGTTTACCACAGACCTTCGGGTCCATAGTTATTAGCTAGATGGCTTCTTCTCTCTCTTTGGATCTCAATACAAAGTTCTCCTCGATGTTCTTGGAGATCTATTCGATGTAATTCTTTTTGCGGTGTGTTTGCCAAGATCCGATGAATTTTGGGTTTATGATTAAGATTATCTATGAACAATATTTGATTCTTCTCTGAATTCTTATATGCATGATTTGGTATCTTTGCAAGTCTCTTCGAATTATCAGTTTGGTTTGACCTAATAGATTGATCTTTCTTGCAATGGGAGAAGTGCTTAGCTTTGGTTCAATCTTGCGGTGTCCTTTCCCGGTGACAGCAGGGGCAGCAAGGCACGTATTGTATTGTTGCCATCGAGGATAAAAAGATGGGGTTTATATCATATTGCTTGAGTTTATCCCTCTACATCATGTCATCTTGCCTAATGCGTTACTCTGTTCTTACGAACTTAATACTCTAGATGCATGCTGGATAACAGTCGATGTGTGGAGTAATAGTTGTAGATGCAGAATCATTTCGGTCTACTTGACACGGACGTGATGCCTATGTTCATGATCATGCCTAGATATCATCATAACTACGCGCTTTTCTATCAATTGCTCGGTAGTAATTTGTTCATCCACCGTAATATATGCTATCTTGAGAGAAGCCACTAGTGAAACCTATGGCCCCCGGGTCTACTTTACATCATATAAGTTTCCGATCTACAATTCTAGTTTACTATTTATTTTGCAATCTTTACTTTTCAATCTATAAAAAAATACCAAAAATATTTATCTTATTATCTCTATCAGATCTCACTTTCGTAAGTGACCGTGAAGGGATTGACAACCCCTTTATCGCGTTGGTTGCAAGGTTCTTGTTTGTTTGTGCAGGTACTAGGTGACTTGTGTGTAGTATCCTACTGGATTGATACATTGGTTCTCAAAAACTGAGGGAAATACTTACGCTACTTTGCTGCATCACCCTTTTGAAGGAAATATGCCCTAGAGGCAATAATAAAGTTATTGTTTATTTCCTTATATCATGATAAATGTTTATTATTCATGCTAGAATTGTATTACCCAAAAACTTAGTACATGTGTGAATACATAGACAAACAGAGTATCACTAGTTTGCCTCTACTTGACTAGCTCGTTGAATCAATGATGGTTGTGTTTCCTAACCATAGACATGAGTTGTCATTTGATTAACGGGATCACATCATTAGAGAATGATGTGATTGACTTGACCCATCCGTTAGCTTAGCATGATGATCGTTTAGTTTGTTGCTATTGCTTTCTCCATAACTTATACATGTTCCTATGACTATGAGATCATGCAACTCCCGAATACCGGAGGAACACTTTGTGTGCTACCAAATGTCACAATGTAACTGGGTGATTATAAAGGTGCTCTACAAGTGTCTCCAATGCTGTTTGTTGAGTTGTCATAGATCGAGATTAGGATTTGTCACTCCGAGTATCGGAGAGGTATCTCTGGGCCCTCTCGGTAATGCACGTCACTATAATCCTTGCAAGCATTGTGACTAATGAGTTAGTTGTGGGATGATGCATCACGGAACGAGTAAAGAGACTTGCCGGTAACGAGATTGAACTAGGTATTGATATACTAACGATCAAATCTCGGGCAAGTAACATACCGATGACAAAGGGAACAACGTATGTTGTTATGCGGTTTGACCGATAAAGATCTTCGAAGAATATGTAGGAACCAATATGAACATCCAGGTTCCGCATTGGTTATTGACCGGAGATGTGTATCGGTTATGTCTACATAGTTCTTGAACCCGTAGGGTCCGCACGCTTAACGTTCGGTGACGATCGTATTATGAGTTTATGTGTTTTGATGTACCAAAGGTAGTTCGGAGTCCCGGATATGATCACGGACATGACGAGGAGTCTCAAAATGCTCGAGACATAAAGATCGATATATTGGACGACTATATTTGGACATCAGAATGGTTCCGGGTGAGATCGGCCATTTACTAATGTATCGGGAGGTTACCGGAACCCCCCGGGAGGTATATGGGCCTTATTGGGCCATAGTGGGAGAGAGGAGAAGGAAGCAAAGGAGGGGGCGCCCCCCCCCCAAGCCCAATCCGAATTGGGAAGCCCCCCCCCCCTTTACTTCCTCCTTCCTCCCCCTTCCTTCTCTCCTAATCCAACTAGGAAAGGGGGGAATCCTACTCCCGGTGGGAGTAGGACTCCCCTTGGGGAGCGCCTAGGAGGCCGGCCCCCTCCCCCTCCTCCACTCCTTTATATATGGGGGAGGGGGCACCCCATGGACACACAAGTTGATCATTAATCTCTTAGTTGTCTGCGATGCCCCCCTCCACCATAATCCACCTCGGTCATATCGTAGCGGTGCTTAGGCAAAGCCCTGTTCTGGTAGAATCATCATCACCATCATCACGCCGTCGTGCTGACGAAGCTCTCCCTCGACACTCTACTAGATCATGAGTTCGTGGGATGTCACCAAGCTGAACGTGTGTAGATGGCGGAGGTGTCGTACCTTCGGTGCTAGGATCGGTCGATCGTGAAGACGTACGACTACATCAACCGCGTTGTCATAACGCTTCTGCTTACATGGACAACACTCTTCCCTCTCGTTGTTATGCATCACCATGATCTTGCGTGTGCATAGGAATTTCTTTGAAATTACTACGTTCCCCAACAGTGGTATCAGAGCCAGGTTTATGCATAGATGTTATATGCACGAGTAGAACACAAAGGAGTTGTGGGCGTGGCTGTATACATATTGCTTGCCGTCACTAGTTGATTCTTGATTTGGTGGTATTGTTGGATGAAGCGGCCTAGACCGACATTACGCGTACGCTTGCGCGAGACTGGTTCTACCGACATGCTTCGCACACAGGTGGCTGCTGGGTGTCAGTTTCTCCAACTTTAGTTGAATCAGATTCAATGAACAGGGTTCTTCCTGAAGATCAAAAAACAATCACTATACCGCGTTGTGGTTTTTGATGCGTAGGTAAGATCGGTTCTTGCTCAGCCCGTAGCAGCCACGTAAAACTTGCAACAAGAAAGTAGAGGACGTCTAACTTGTTTTTGCAGGGCATGTTGTGATGTGATATGGTCAAGACATGATGCTAAATTTTATTGTATGAGATGATCATGTTTTGTAACACAGTTATTGGTAACTGGCAGGAGCCATATGGTTGTCGCTTTATTGTATGAAATGCAATCGCCATGTAATTGCTTTACTTTATCACTAAGCGGTAGCAATAGTCCTAGAAGCAATAGTTGGCGAGATGACAATGATGCTTCGATGGAGATCAAGGTGTCAAGCCGGTGATGATGATGATCATGACGGTGCTTTGGAGATGGAGATAAAGGCACAAGATGATGATGGCCATATCATATCACTTATATTGATTGCATGTGATGTTTATCCTTTATGCATCTTATTTTGCTTAGTTCATCGGTAGCATTATAAGATGATCTCTCACTAAATTTCAAGGTATAAGTGTTCTCCCTGAGTATGCACCGTTGCTACAGTTCGTCGTGCCGAGACACCACGTGATGATCGGGTGTGATAAGCTCTACGTTCACATACAACGGGTGCAAGCCAGTTTTGCACACGCAGAATACTCGGGTTAAACTTGACGAGCCTAGCATATGTAGATATGGCCTCGGAACACTGGAGACCGGAAGGTCGAGCGTGAATCATATACTAGATATGATCAACATAGTGATGTTCACCATTGAAAACTACTCCATCTCACGTGATAATCGGACATGGTTTAGTTGATTTGGATCACGTGATCATTTAGATGGCTAGAGGGATGTCTATCCAAGTGGGAGTTCTTAAGTAATATGATTATTGAAATTTAATTTATCATGAACTTAGTCCTGGTAGTATTTGCATAACTATGTTGTAGATCAATAGCTCGCGATGTAGCTCCCTATTTATTTTCGATATGTTCCTAGAGATAAAATAAGTTGAAAAATGTTAGTAGCAATGATGCGGACTAGCTCCGTGATCTGAGGATTATCCTCATTGCTGCACAGAAATATTATGTCCTTGATTCACCGCTAGGTGACATACCTATTGCAGGAGCAGATGCAGACATTATGAACGTTTGACAATGCTCGGTATGATGACTACTTGATAGTTTAGTGCACCATGCTTTACAGCTTAGAACTGGGACTTCAAAAACGTTTTAAACGCCACGGAACATATAAGATGTTCCAAGAGTTGAAACTAGTATTTCAGACTCATGCCCGTGTCGATAGGTATGAGACCTCTCACAGTACTTTGCCTACAAGATGGAGGAGAATAGCTCAACCAATGAGCATGTGGTCAGATTGTCTGAGTACTACAATTGCTTGAATCAAGTGGGAGTTAATCTTCCAGATAAGATAGTAATTGATAAAGTTCTCTAGTCACTATCACCAAGTTACTAGAACTTAGTGATGAACTATAATATGCAAGGGATGACAAAAATGATTCCCGAGCTCTTCGTGATGCTGAAATCGACGAAGGTAGAAATCAAGAAAGAATCAAATTTTGATGGTTGACAAAACCACTAGTCTCAAGGGCAAGGGAAAGAAAGGGAACTTCAAGAAGAATGGCAAGCAAGTTGCCACTCCTGTGAAGAAACCCAAAGCTAGACCCAAGCCTGAAACTGAGTGCTTCTACTGCAAAGGAAATGGTCACTGGAAGTGGAACTACCCTAGATACTTGGCGCATAAGAAGGATGGCAAAGTGAACAAAGGTATATTTGATATACATGTTATTGATGTGTACTTTACTAGTGTTTATAGCAAACCCCTCGGTATTTGATACTAGTTCAGTTGCTAAGGGTAGTAACTCAAAACGGGAGCTGCAAAATAAACAAAGACTAGTTGAGGACGAGGTGACGATGTGTGTTGGAAATGATTCCCAAGGTTGATAAGATCACCATCACACACTCCCTTTACCTTCGAGATTAGTGTTGAACCTAAAATAAATGGTATTTGGTGTTTGCATTGAGCATAATATGATTGGATCATGTTTATTGCAATACGGTTATTCATTTAAGTCAAAGAATAATTGTTATTCTGTTTACATGAACAAACCTTCTGTGGTCATACACCCAAGGTGAATGGTTTATTGAATCTCGATTGTAGTGATACACATATTCATAATATTGAAGCCAAAAGATGCAAAGTTAATAATGATAGTGTAACCTATTTGTGGCACTGCCGTTTAGGTCATATTGGTGTAAAGCACATGAAGAAACTCCATGTTGATGGGCTTTTGGAATCACTTGATTATGAATCACTTGATGCTTGCGAACCATGACTCATGGGTAAGATGACTAAGACTCTGTCCTCCGGAACAATGGATCGAGCAACTGACTTATTGGAAATAATACATACTGATGTATGCGGTCCGATGAGTGTTGAGGCTCGCGGCAGGTATCATTATTTTCTGACCTTCACAGATGATTTGAGCAGATATGGGTATATCTACTTTATGAAACATAAGTCTAAAACATTTGAAAAGTTCAAAGAATTTCAGAGTAAAGTGGAAATTCATCGTAAACAGAAAATAAAGTTTCTACGATCTGATCATGGAGACGAATATTTGAGTTACGAGTTTGGTATTCAACTAAAACAATGTGGAATAGTTTCACAAATTCATGCCACCTAGAACACCACACCATAATGGTGTGTCCGAACGTCATAACCGTACTTTATTCGATATAGTGCAATCTATGATGTCTCTTACCGATTTACCACTATCGTTTTGGGGTTATGCATTAGAGACAGCTACATTCACGTTAAATAGGGCACCGTCTAATCCGTTGAGACGACGTCGTATGAACTATGGTTTGGCTAGAAACCTAAGCTGTCGTTTCTTAAAGTTTGGGGTTGTGATGCTTATGTGAAAAAGTTTCAGCCTGATAAGCTCAAACCCAAATCGGAAAAGTGCGTCTTCATAGGATACCCAAAAGAAATTGTTGGGCACACCTTCTATCACAGATCCGAAAGGCAAGATCTTTGTTGCTAAGAGTGGATCCTTTCTAGAGAAGAAGTTTCTCTCGAAAGAAGTGAGTGGGAGGAATGTAGAACTTGATGAGGTAATTGTACCTTCTCCCGAATTGGAAAGTAGTTCATCACAGAAATCAGTTCTAGTGATTTCTACGCCAATTAGTGAGGAAGCTAATGATGATGATCATGAAACTTCAGATCAAGTTACTACTGAACCTCGTAGGACAACCAGAGTATGGTCCGCACCAGAGTGGTACGGCAATCCTTTCTGGAAGTCATGTTACTAGACCATGACGAACCTACAAACTATGAGGAAGCGATTATGAGCCCAGATTCCGTGAAATGGCTTAAGGCCATGAAATCTGAGATGGGATCCATGTATAAGGAACAAAGTATGGGCTTTGATTGACTTGCCCAATGATTGGCGAGCCATTGAGAATAAATGGATCTTCAAGAGGAAGACGGACGCTGATAGTAGTGTTACTATCTACAAAGCTCGAATTGTCGCAAAAAGGTTTTCGACAAGTTCAAGATGTTGACTACGATGAGATTTTCTCACTCGTATCGATGCTTAAAAGTATGTCCGAATCATGTTAGCAGTTGCCGCATTTTATGAAATCTGGCAAATGGATATCAAAACAACATTCCTTAATGGATTTCTTAAAGAAGAGTTGTATATGATGTAACAAGAAGGTTTTGTCAATCCTAAAGGTGCTAACAAAGTGTGCAAGCTCCAGGGATCCATTTATGGACTGGTGCAAGCCTCTCGGAGTTCGAATATACGCTTTGATAGTGTGATCAAAGCATATGGTTTTATACATACTTGCGGTGAAGCCTGTATTTACAAGAAAGTGAGTGGGAGCACTACAGCCTTTCTGATAAGTATATGTGGATGACATATTGTTGATCGGAAATGATGTAGAATTTTTCTGGAAAGCATAAAGGAGTGTTTGAAAGGAGTTCTTCAAAGAAATACCTCGGTGAAGCTACTTACATATTGAGCATCAAGATCTATAGAGATAGATCAAGATGCTTGATATATTTTTCAATGAGTACATACCTTGACAAGATTTTGAAGTAGTTCAAAATGGAACATTCAAAGAAGGAGTTCTTGCCTGTGTTGCAAGGTGTGAATTTGAGTAAAGACTCAAAACCCAACCACGACAAAAAATATAAAGAGAATGAAAAGTCATTCCCTATGCCTCGGCCATAGGTTCTATAAAGTATGCCATGTTGTGTACCAGTCCTATTGTATACCTTAGCATGATTTTGGCAAGGGAGTACGATAGTGATCTAGCAGTAGATCACTGGACAGCGGTCAACATTATCCTTAGAGGACTAAGGAAATATTTCTCGGTTATGGAGGTGATAAAAGAGTTCACCGTAAAGAGTTACGTCGATGCAACCTTTTGACACCGATCTAGATGACTCTAAGTCTCGATCTAGATACATATCGAAAGTGGGAGCAATTAGCTAGACTAGCTCCGTGTAGAGTATTGTAGATATGGAAATTTGCTAAATACATATGGATCTGAATGTTGCAGACCCGTAGACTAAACTTCTCTCACAAGCAAAACGTGATCACTCTTTGGGTGTTAATCACATAGCGATGTGAACTAGATTATTGACTCTAGTAAACCCTTGGGGTATTAGTCACATGGAGATGTGAACTAATCACACAAAGATGTGAACTACTGGTGTTAAATCACATGATGATATGGACTAGATTATTGACTCTAGTGCAAGTGGGAGACTGAAGGAAATATGCCCTAGAGGCAATAATAAAGTTATTATTTATTTCCTTATATCATGATGAATGTTTATTATTCATGCTAGAATTGTATTAATCGGAAACTTAGTACATGTGTGAATACATAGACAAACAGAGTATCACTAGTTTGCCTCTACTTGACTAGCTCGTTGAATCAATGATGGTTATGTTTCCTAACCATAGACATGAGTTGTCATTTGATTAATGGGATCACATCATTAGAGAATGATGTGATTGACTTGACCCATCCGTTAGCTTAGCATGATGATCGTTTAGTTTGTTGCTATTGCTTTCTCCATAACTTATACATGTTCCTATGACTATGAGATCATGCAACTCCGGATACCGGAGGAACACTTTGTGTGCTACCAAATGTCACAACGTAACTGGGTGATTATAAAGGTGCTCTACAGGTGTCTGCAATGGTGTTTGTTGAGTTGGCATAGATCGAGATTAGGATTTTTCACTCCGAGTATCGGAGAGGTATCTCTGGGCCCTCTCGGTAATGCACATCACTATAAGCCTTGCAAGCATTGTGACTAATGAGTTAGTTGCAGGATGACGCATTACAGAACGAGTAAAGAGACTTGCCGGTAATGAGATTGAACTAGGTATTGAGATACCGACGATCAAATCTCGAGCAAGTAACATACCGATGACAAAGGGAACAACGTATGTTGTTATGCGGTTTGACCGATAAAGATCTTCGAAGAATATGTAGGAACCAATATGAGCATCCAGGTTCCGTTATTGGTTATTGACCGGAGACGTGTCTCGGTTATGTCTACATAGTTCTCGAACCCGTAGGGTCCGCACGCTTAACATTCGGTGACGATCGTATTATGAGTTTATGCGTTTTGATGTACCGAAGGTAGTTCAGAGTCCCGGATATGATCACGGACATGACAAGGAGTCTCGAAATGGTCGAGACATAAAGATCGATATATTGGACGACTATATTTGGACATCGGAATGGTTCCGGGTGAGATCGGGCATTTACCGATGTACCGGGAGGTTACTGGAACCCCCGGGAGGTATATGGGTGATGCGTCTCTAACGTATCTATAATTTTTGATTGTTCCATTCTATTATATTATCTGTTTTGGATGTTAATGGGCTTATTTATACACTTTTATATTATTTTTGGGACTAACCTACTAACCCAAGGCCCAGTGCAAATTGCTGTTTTTTATCTATTTCAGTGTTTCGCAGAAAAGGAATATCAAACGGAATAAAACCTTCGGGAGAGTTATTTTTGGAACAAGCGTGATCCAGGGGACTTGGAGTGGATTTCAAGAAATCAACGAGGAGGCCACAAGGCAGGGAGGCGCGCCTGCCCCCCTGGGCGCGCCCCCCACCCTCGTGGGCCCCTCGTAGCTCCAACGACCTACTTCTTCCTCCTATATATACCCATATACCCCAAAAACATCCAGGAGCACCACGAAACCCTATTTCCACCGCCGCAACCTTCTGTACCCAAGAGATCCCATCTTGGGGCCTTTTCCAGAGCTCCGCCGGAGGGGGAATCAATCACGAAGGGCTTCTACATCAACACCATAGCCTCTCCCATGATGTGTGAGTAGTTTACCTCAGACCTTCGGGTCGGTAGTTATTAGCTAGATGGCTTCTTCTCTCTCTTTGGATCTCAATACAAAGTTCTCCTCGATCTTCTTGGAGATCTATTCAATGTAACTCTTTTTGTGGTGTGTTTATCGAGATCCGATGAATTGTGGGTTTATGATCAAGTTTATCTATGAACAATATTTGATTCTTCTCTGAAATCTTTTATGTATGATTGGTTATCTTTGCAAGTCTCTTCGAATTACCAGTTTGGTTTGGCCTACTAGATTGATCTTTCTTGCAATGGGAGAAGTGCTTAGCTTTGGATTCAATCTTGCGGTGTCCTTTCCCGGTGACAGCAGGGGCAGCAAGGCACGTATTATATTGTTGCCATCGAGGATAAAAATATGGGGTTTATATCATATTGCTCGAGTTTATCCCTCTACATCGTGTCATCTTGCCTAATGCGTTACTCTGTTCTTATGAACTTAATACTCTAGATGCATGCTGGATAGCGGTCGATGTGTGGAGTAATAGTAGTAGATGCAGAATCATTTCGGTCTACTTGTCCTGGACGTGATGCCTATATACATGATCATGCCTAGATATTCTCATAATTATACACTTTTCTATCAATTGCTCGACAGTAATTTGTTCACCCACCGTAATACTTATGCTATCTTGAGAGAAGCCACTAGTGAAACCTATGGCCCCCGGGTCTATTCTCTATTATACTAATCTCCCGTCAACTAGCTATTTCTGGCGCCGTTTATTTTGCAATCTTTACTTTCAATCTTTATCATAAAAATACCAAAAATATTTATCTTATTATTATTATCTCTATCAGATCTCACTCTCGTAAGTGACCGTGAAGGGATTGACAACCCCTTTATCGCGTTGGTTGCGTGGTTCTTATTTGTTTGTGTTGGTACGAGGGACTTGCACGTAGTCTCCTACTGGATTGATACCTTGATTCTCAAACACTAAGGGAAATACTTACGCTACTTTACTGCATCACCCTTTCCTCTTGAAGGGAAAACCAATGCAGTGCTCAAGAGGTAGCAAGAAGAATTTCTGGCACCTTTGCCAGGGAGATCTACGCACAAGTCAAGACATACCAAGTACCCATCACAAACTCTTATC
Organism: Triticum urartu; assembly: GCF_003073215.2. NCBI lineage: Eukaryota > Viridiplantae > Streptophyta > Magnoliopsida > Poales > Poaceae > Triticum > Triticum urartu. Next base: position 186,997,483 of record NC_053024.1, on the reverse strand, counting down.
CCTCGCATTACATTATTTGCCATTCGCCTCTCGTTTTCCTCTCTTCCACTTCACCCTTGCCGTTTTATTCGCCCTCTTTTTCCATTCCCCTTCTCTTTTCTAGTTCGTCTCTTTTCGCTTGCTTCTTGTGTGCTTGTGTGTTGGATTGTTTGTCACGATGGCTCAAGATAATACTAAATTGTGTGATTTTTCCAGTACCAACAATAATGAATTTATTAGCACTCCGATTGCTCCTCTTACCGATGCTGAATCTTGTGAAATTAATGCCGCTTTGCTGAATCTTGTCATGAAAGATCCATTTTTCGGCCTTCCTAGTGAAGATGCCGCTACCCATCTAAATAGCTTTGTTGATTTGTGTGATATGCAAAATAAGAAATATGTGGATAATGATATTGTTAAATTGAAGCTATTTCCGTTTTCACTTAGAGATCGTGCTAAAACTTGGTTTTCTTCTTTTCCTAAAAATAGTATCGATTCATGGAATAAGTGCAAAGATGCTTTTATCTCTAAGTATTTTCCTCCCACTAAGATCATCTCTCTTAGAAACGATATTATGAATTTCAAGCAACTTTATCATGAACATGTTTCACAAGCTTGGGAGAGGATGAAATTAATGATACGTAATTGCCCTACACATGGTTCGAATCTTTGGATGATTATACAAATTTTTTATGCTGGATTGAATTTTGCTTCTAGAAATCTTTTAGATTCGGCCGCGGGAGGCACTTTTATGGAAATCACTTTAGGAGAAGCTACTAAACTCCTATATAATATTATGGTTAATTATTCTCAATGGCACACTGAAAGATCTACTAGTAAAAAGGTGCATGCAATAGAAGAAATTAATGTTTTGAGTGGAAAGATGGATGAACTTATGAAATTGTTTGCTAATAAGAGTGTTTCTTCTGATCCTGATGATATGCCTTTGTCTACTTTGATTGAGAATAATAATGAATCTGTGGATGTGAATTTTGTTGGTAGGAACAATTTTGGTAACAATTCATATAGAGGTCATTTTAATCCTAAGCCTTTTCCTAGTAATTCCTCTAATAATTATGGTATTTTCTACAACAATTCTTATGGAAATTATAATAATATGCCCTCTGATTTTGAATCTAATATTAAATAATTTATTAGTTCGCAAAAGAGTTTCAATGCTTTGATAGAAGAAAAACTGTCTAAGATTGATGAGTTGGCTAGAAATGTGGATAGAATTTCTCTTGATGTCTATTCTTTGAAAATTAGATCTATTCCACCTAAGCATGATATCAATGAGTCTCTCAAAGCTATGAGAATTTCCATTGATGAGTGCAAAGAAAGAACCGCTAGGATGCGTGCTAAAAAAGATTGCTTTGTGAAAGTGTGTTCTTCTAGTTTTCATGATAATAAGGATGAAGATCTAAAAGTGATTGATGTAGCTCCTATTAAATCTTTGTTTTGCAATATGAATCTTGATAATTATGGGATTGGATATGAGTCAACTTTATTTAAAAGGTGTCCCAATGATTCGGAGTTTTTAGATCTTGATGCTAAAATTGGTAAAAGTGGGATTGGAGAGGTCAAAACTTTACATAGCAATGAACCCACTATTTTGGATTTCAAGGAACTTAATTATGATAATTGTTCTTTAATAGATTGTATTTCCTTGTTGCAATCCGTGCTAAATTCTCCGCATACTTATAATCAAAATAAAGCTTTTACTAAACATATTGTTGATGCTTTAATGCAATCTTATGAAGAAAAGCTTGAGTTGGAAGTTTCTATCCCTAGAAAACTTTATGATGAGGGGGAACCCACTATTAAAATTAAAATTAAAGATCATGAATGCTATTCTTTATGTGATTTGGGTGCTAGCATTTCCATGATTCCAAAAACTTTGTGTGATGTGTTAGGTTTCCGTGAATTTGATGATTGTTCTTTAAATTTGCACCTCGCGGATTCCACTATTAAGAAACCTATGGGAATAATTAATGATGTTCTTATTGTTGCAAATAGGAATTATGTGCCCGTAGATTTCATTGTTCTTGATATAGATTGCAATCCTACATGTCCCATTATTCTTGGTAGACCTTTCCTTAGAACGATTGGTGCAATTATTGATATGAAAGAAGGAAATATTAGATTCCAATTTCCGTTAAGGAAAGGCATGGAACACTTTCCCAGAAATAAAATTAAATTACCTTATGAATCTATTATGAGAGCCGCATATGGATTGCATACCAAAGATGATAATACCTAGATCTATCCTTGCTTTTATGCCTAGCTAGGGGCGTTAAACGCTTGTTGGGAGGCAACCCAATTTTATTTTATTTTTTCCTAGCTTTTTGGTTCTGTTTAGTAATGAATAATTCATCTATCCTCTTTTTAGAGGTGGTTTTATGCTTTTAATTAGTGTTTGTGCCAAGTAGAACCGTTGGGAGAACTTGGGGAAAGTCTTTGCGATCTTGCTGTAAAAAACAGAAACTTTAGCCCTCACGAGATTTGCTGCCATTTTTTACTGGAGAGTGCGATTAGGTTGATTCCTTTGGAATATGATTAATAGATAAATTACTCACGTCTAGCAATTTATTTTAGAATTTTGGGGATTACGGAAGTATTCGAAACCTACATATTACTACAGACTGTTCTGTTTTTGTCAGATTCTGTTTTTCGCGTGTTGTTTGCTTATTTTGATGAATCTATGGCTAGTATCGGAGGTTATAAACCATAGATAAGTTGGAATATAGTAGTTTTAACACCAAAATAAATAAATAATTATTTCATTACAGTACCTTAAGTGGTGGTTTGTTTTCTTATACTAACGGAGCTCATGAGATTTTCTGTTTAAGTTTTGTGTTGTGAAGTTTTCAATTTTTGGGTAAAGATTTGATGGATTATGGAATAAGGAGTGGAAAGAGCCTAAGCTTGGGGATGACCAAGGCACCCCAAGGTAAAATTCAAGGACAACCAAAAGCCTAAGCTTGGGGATGCCCCGGAAGGCATCCCCTCTTTCGTCTTCTTCCATCGGTAACTTTACTTGAGGCTATATTTTCATTCACCACATGATATGTGTTTTGCTTGGAGCGTCTTGTATGATTTGAGTATTTGATTTTTAGTTTACCACAATCATCCTTACTGTACACACCTTTTGGGAGAGACACACATGAACTAGAATTTATTAGAATACTCTATGTGCTTCACTTATATCTTTTGAGCTAGATAATTTTGCTCTAGTGCTTCACTTATATCTTTTTAGAGCACGGTGGTGGTTTTATTTTATAGAAATTATTAACCTCTCATGCTTCACTTATATTATTTTGAGAGTCCTTTAGAACATCATGGTAATTTTCTTTGGTTATGAAATTAGTCCTAATATGATAGGCATCCAAGATGGGTATAATAAAAACTATCATAAAAAGTGCATTGAGTACTAGGAGAAGTTTGATACTTGATAATTGTTTTGAGATATAAAGATGGTGATATTAGAGTTGTGCTAGTTGAGTAGTTGTGAATTTGAGAAATACTTGTGTTGAAGTTTGCAAGTCCCGTAGCATGCACGTATGGTAACCATTGTGTAACAAATTTGAAACATGAGGTGTTCTTTGATTGTCTTCCTTATGAGTGGCGGTCGGGGACGAGGATGGTCCTTTCCTATGAATCTACCCCCCCTAGGAGCATGCGTGTAGTGCTTGGTTTTTGATGACTTGTAGATTTTTGCAATAAGTATGTGAGTTCTTTATGACTAATGTTGAGTCCATGGATTATACGCACTCTCACCCTTCCATCATTGCTAGCCTCTTCGGTACCGTGCATTGCCCTTTCTCACCTTGAGAGTTGGTGCACACTTCGCCGGTGCATCCACACCCCATGATATGATACACTCTATCACACATAAACCTCCTTATATCTTCCTCAAAACAGCCACCATACCTACCTATTATGGCATTTCCATAGCCATTCCGAGATATATTGCCATGCAACTTTTCCACCGTTTCATTTATGACACGCTTCATCATTGTCATATTACTTTGCATGATCATGTAGTTGACATCGTATTTTTGGCAAAGCCACCATGCATAATTTATCATACATGTCACTCTTGATTCATTGCCCTTCCCGGTACACCACCGGAGGTATTCATATAGAGTCATATTTTGTTCTAGTATCGAGTTGTAATCATTGAGTTGTAAATAAACAGAAGTGTGATGATCATCATTAATAGAGCATTGTCCCAAATAAAAAAAGAGAAAGGCCAAATAAAAAAAGAAAGGCCCAAAAATAGAAAAAAAAAGAAAACAAGAAAAAAAGGGACAATGCTACTATCCTCTTTTTCCACACTTGTGCTTCAAAGTAGCACCATGATCTTTATGATAGAGAGTCTCTTGTTTTGTCACTTTCATATACTAGTGGGAATTTTTCATTTTAGAACTTGGCTTGTATATTCCAACAATGGGCTTCCTCAAATGCCCTAGGTCTTCGTGATCAAGCAAATTGGATGCACACCCACTTAGTTTCTTTTGTTGAGCTTTCATACATTTATAGTTCTAGTGCATCCATTGCATGGCAATCCCTACTCCTTGCATTGCATCAATTGATGGGCATCTCCCTAGCCCGTTGATTAGCCGCGTCGATGTGAGACTTTCTCCTTTTTTGTCTTCTCCACATAGCCCCCTATCATTATTCTATTCACCCATAGTGCTATATCCATGGTCACGCTCATGTATTGCGTGAAAGTTGAAAAACGTTTGAGATTACTAAAGTATGAAACAATTGCTTGGCTTGTCATCGGGGTTGTGCATGATGAGAGCATTCTTGTGTGACGAAAATGGAGCATGACCAAACTATATGATTTTGTAGGGATGAACTTTCTTTTGCCATGTTATTTTGAGAAGACATGATTGCTTAGTTAGTATGCTTGAAGTATTATTATTTTTATGTCAATATTGAACTTTTGTATTGAATCTCTTGGATCTGAACATTCATGCCACAATAAAGAAAATTACATTGAGAAATATGCTAGGTAGCATTCCACATCAAAAATTATGTTTTATCATTTACCTACTCGAGGACGAGCAGGAATTAAGCTTCGGGATGCTTGATACGTCTCTAATGTATCTATAATTTTTGATTGTTCCATGCTATTATATTATCTGTTTTGGATGTTAATGGGCTTATTTATACACTTTTATATTATTTTTGGGACTAACCTACTAACCCAAGGCTCAGTGCAAATTGCTGTTTTTTTGCCTATTTCAGTGTTTCGCAGAAAAGGAATATCAAATGGAATCCAAATGGAATAAAACCTTTAGGAGAGTTATTTTTGGAACAAACATGATCCAGGGGACTTGGAGTGGACGTCAAAAAATCAACGAGGAGGCCACGAGGCAGGGAGGCGTGCCTGCCCCCCTAGGCGTGACCCACCCTCGTGGGCCCCTCGTAGCTCCACCGACCTACTTCTTCCTCCTATAAATACCCATATACCCCGAAAACATCCAGGAGCACCACGAAACCCTATTTCGACCGCCGCAACCTTCTGTACCCAAGAGATCCCATCTTGGGGCCTTTTTCGGAGCTCCATCGGAGGGGGGATCAATCACGGAGGGCCTCTACATCAACACCATAGCCTCTCCCATGATGTGTGAGTAGTTTACCTCAGACCTTCGGGTCCATAGTTATTAGCTAGATGGCTTCTTCTCTCTCTTTGGATCTCAATGCAAAGTCCTCCACGATCTTCTTGGGGGTATATTTGATGTAACTCTTTTTGCGGTGTGTTTGTCGAGATCCGATGAATTGTTGGTTTATGATCAAGTTTATCTATGAACAATATTTTATTCTTCTCTGAAATCTTTTATGTATGATTGGTTATCTTTGCAAGTCTCTTCGAATTATCAGTTTGGTTTGGCCTACTAGATTGATCTTTCTTGCAATGGGAGAAGTGCTTAGCTTTGGGTTCAATCTTGCGGTGTCCTTTCCCAGTGACAGCAGGGGCAGCAAGGCACGTATTGTATTGTTGCCATCGAGGATAAAAAGATGGGGTTTATATCATATTGCTTGAGTTTATCCCTCTACATCATGTCATCTTGCCTAATGCGTTACTCTGTTCTTATGAACTTAATACTCTAGATGCATGCTGGATAGCGGTCGATGTGTGGAGTAATAGTAGTAGATGCAGAATCATTTCGGTCTACTTGTCGCGGACGTGATGCCTATATACATGATCATGCCTAGATATTCTCATAATTATGCACTTTTCTATCAATTGCTCGACAGTAATTTGTTCACCCACCGTAATACTTATCTAGCTTGAGAGAAGCCACTAGTGAAACCTATGGCCCTCGGGTCTATTCTCTATTATATTAATCTCTCGTCAACTAGCTATTTCTGGCGCCGTTTATTTTGCAATCTTTACTTTCAATCTTTATCATAAAAATACCAAAAATATTTATCTTATTATTATTATCTCTATCAGATCTCACTCTCGTAAGTGACTGTGAAGGGATTGACAACCCCTTTATCGCGTTGGTTACGTGGTTCTTATTTTTTTGTGTAGGTACGAGGGACTTGCACGTAGTCTCCTACTGGATTGATACCTTGGTTCTAAAAAACTAAGGGAAATACTTATGCTACTTTACTGCATCACCCTTTCCTCTTCAAGGGGAAACCAACGCAGTTCTCAAGAGGTAGCAATGGGTCTTATTGGGCCATAGTGGGAGAGAGGAGAAGGAAGCAAAGTAGGGGCCCCCCCAAGCCCAATCCGAATTGGGAAGGGGGCTGGGCCCCCTTTCCTTCCTCCTTCCTCCCCCTTCCTTCTTTCCTAATCCAACTAGGAAGGGGGGAATCCTACTCCCGGTGGGAGTAGGACTCCCCTTGGGGCGTGCATAGGAGGTCGGCCCCCTTCCCCTCCTCCACTCCTTTATATACGGGAGAGGGGGGCACCCCATGGACACACAAGTTGATCATTGATCTCTTAGCCGTGTGTGGTGCCCCCCTCCACCATAATCCACCTCGGTCATATCGTAGCGGTGCTTAGGCGAAGCCCTGTTCCGGTAGCATCATCATCACCGTCATCACGCTGTCGTGCTGACGAAGCTATCCCTCGACACTCTACTGGATCGTGAGTTCGTGGGACGCCACCGAGCTGAACATGTGCAGATCGCGGAGGTGTCGTACCTTCGGTGCTAGGATCAGTCGATCGTGAAGACGTATGACTACATCAATCGCGTTGTCATAACGCTTCCGCTTACGGTCTACGAGGGTACGTGGACAACACTCTTCCCTCTCGTTGCTATGCATCACCATGATCTTGCGTGTGCATAGGATTTTTTTAAAAAATTAGTATGTTCCCCAACACCTTTCCTCTTCAAGGGAAAACCAACGCATGCTCAAGAGGTAGCAAGAAGGATTTCTGGCGCCGTTGCTGGGGAGATCTATGCCAAGTCAAGACATACCAAGTACCCATCACAAACTCTTATCCCTTGCATTACATTATTTGCCATTTGCCTCTTGTTTTCCTCTCCCCCACTTCACCCTTACCGTTTTATTTCCCACTTTTCCGTTTGCCCTTTTTCCCTTCGTCTCCTTTCGCTTGCCTCTTGTGTGATTGTTTGTTGGATTGATTGTTTGTCACGATGGCTCAAGATAATACTAAATTATGTGACTTTTCCAATACCAACAATAATGATTTTATTAGCACTCCGATTGCTCCTCTTACCGATGTTAAATCTTGTGAAATCAATACTGCTTTGCTGAATCTTATCATGAAAGATCAATTTGCCGGCCTTCCTAGTGAAGATGCTGCTACCCATCTAAAAAGCTTTGTTGATTTATGTGATATGCAAAAGAATAAAGATGTGGATAATGATATTGCTAAATTGAATCTATTTCCGTTTTCGCTTAGAGATAATGCTAAAACTTGGTTCTCTTCTTTGCCTAAAAATAGTATTGATTCATGGAACAAGTGCAAAGATGCTTTTATCTCTAAGTATTTTCCTCTCGCTGAGATCATCTCTCTTAGAAATGATATTATTGACTTTAAGCAACTTGATCATGAGCATGTTGCACAAGCTTGGGAGAGGATGAAATTAATGATACGTAATTGCCCTACACATGGTTTGAATTTATGGATGATTATACAGAATTTTTATGCTGGATTGAATTTTGCTTCTAGAAATCTTTTAGATTCGGCCACGGGATGCACTATTATGGAAATCACTTCAGGAGAAGCTACTAAACTCTTAGATAATATTATGGTTAATTATTCTCAATGGCACACCGAAAGATCTACTAATAAAAAAGTTCATGTGATAGAAGAGATTAATGTTTTGAGTGGAAAGATAGATGAACTCATGAAATTGTTTGCTAATAAGAGTGCTTCTTATGATCCTAATGATATGCCTTTGTCCACTTTGATTGATAATAATAATGAATCTATAGATGTGAATTTTGTTGGTAGGAACAATTTTGGTAACAACGCATATAGAGGAAATTTCAATTCTAGTCCGTTTCCTAGTAATTCCTCTAACAATTATGGTAATTCCTACAACAACTCTTATGGAAATTTTAATAAGATGCCCTCTGATTTTGATACTAGTGTTAAAGAATTTATGAATTCTCAAAAGAATTTCAATGCTTTGCTTGAAGAAAAATTGCTTAAGATTGATGAGTTGGCTAGGAACGTGGATAGAATTTCTCTTGATGTTGATTCTTTGAAACTTATATCTATTCCGCCTAAGAATGATATAAATGAGTCTCTCAAAGCCATGAGAATTTCCATTGATGAGTGCAAAGAAAGAACCGCTAGGATGCATGCTAAAAAGGATTGCTTTTTGAAGGCGTGTTCTTCTAGTTTTCATGATAATAATGATGAAGATCTAAAAGTGATTGGTGTGTCTCCTTTTAAATATTTGTTTGCCAATATGAATCTTAATAAATATGGGACTGGAGATGAGTCAACTTTAGTTAGAAGGCATCCCAATGATTCGGAGTTTTTAGATCTTGATGAAAAAATTGGTAAAAGTGGGATTGAAGAGGTCAAAACTTTACATAGCAATGAACCCACTATTTTGGATTTCAAGGAATTTAATTATAATAATTTCTCTTTGATAGATTGTATTTCCTTGTTGCAATCCGTGCTAAATTCTCCTCATTCTTATGATCAAAATAAAGCTTTTACTAAACACATCGTTGATGCTTTGATGCAATCCCATAAAGAAAAGCTTGAACTAGAAGTTTATATTCCTAGAAAACTTTATGATGAGTAGGAACCTACTATTAAAATTAAGATTAAAGATCATGAATGCTATACTTTATGTGATTTGGGCGCTAGTGTTTTCACGATTCCAAAAACTTTGTGTGATGTGTTAGGTTTCCGTGAATTTGACGATTGTTCTTTAAATTTGCATCTTGCGGATTCCACCATTAAGAAACCTATGGGAAGGATTAATGATGCTCTTATTGTTGAAAATAGGAATTATGTGCCCATAGATTTCATTGTTCTTGATATAGGCTGCAATCCAACATGTCCTATTATTCTTGATAGACCTTTCCTTAGAACGATTGGTGCAATTATTGACATGAAAGAAGGAAATATTAGATTCCAATTTCCGTTAAGGAAAGGCATGGAACACTTTCCTAGAAAGAAAAATAAATTACCTTATGAATCTATGAGAGCCACATATGGATTGCATACCAAAGATGATAATACCTAGATCTATTCTTGTTTTTATGCCTAGCTAGGGGCGTTAAACGATAGCGCTTGTTGGGAGGCAACCCAATTTTATTTTTGCTCCTTGCTTTTTGTTCTTGTTTAGTAATAAATAAATCATCTATCCTCTGTTATGATTGTGTTTTTTATGTTTTAGTTAGTGTTTGTGCCAAGTAAAGCCTTTAGGATCTTCTTGAATGATTGTTATTTGATCTTGCTGAAAAAAACAGAAAGTATGCGCTCACGAGAGTAATTTATATTTTTAACCGGAGGGTGATAAAATACTGATACAACTGCAGTAGATCAATATACAAATTATTTAGGATGTCCTAATTTCTCAGGATTTTGGAGTTACAGGAGTATTCAAAACCTATAGATTACTACAGACTGTTCTGTTTTTGACAAATTCTGTTTTTCGTGTGTTGTTTGCTTATTTTGATGAATCTATGGCTAGTATCGGGGGGTATGAACCATGGAGAAGTTGGAATACAGTAGGTCTAACACCAATATAAATAAAGAATGAGTTTATTACAGTACCTTAAAGTGGTGGTTTGTTTTCTTATACTAACGGAGCTCATGAGATTTTTTGTTGAGTTTTGTGTTGTGAAGTTTTCAAGTTTTTGGGTAAAGATTTGATGGATTTCGGAACAAGGAGTGACAAGAGCCTAATCTTGGGGATGCCCAAGGCACCCCAAGGTAAAATTCAGGGACAACCAAAGGCCTAAGCTTGGGGATGCCCCGGAAGGCATCCCGTCTTTCGTCTTCATCTATCGGTAACTTTACTTGAGGCTATATTTTTATTCACCACATGATATGTGTTTTGCTTGGAGCGTCTTGTATGATTTGAGTCTTTTCTTTTTAGTTTACCACAATCATACTTGCTGTACACACCTTTTGGGAGAGACACACATGAATTGGAATTTATTAGAATACTCTATGTGCTTCACTTATATCTTTTGAGCTAGATAATTTTGCTCTAGTGCTTCGCTTATATCTTTTTAGAGCATGATGGTGGTTTTATTTTATAGAAATTATTCTTCTCTCATGCTTCACTTATATTATTTTGAGAGTCTTTAAGAATAGCATGGCAATTTGCTTTGGTTATGAAATTAGTCCTAATATGATAGACATCCGAGATGGGTATAATAAAAACTTTCATATAAAGTGCATTAAATGTTATGAGAAGTTTGATTCTTGATAGTTGTTTTCAGACATAAAGGTGGTAATATTAGAGTTGTGCTAGTTGAGTAATTATGGAATTGAGAAATACTTGTGTTGAAATTGGCAAGTCCCGTGGCATGCACGTATGGTAAACGTTGTGTGACAAATTTGAAGCATGGGGTGTTCTTTGATTGCTTTCCTCGTGAGTGGCGGTCGGGGACGAGCGATGGTCTTTTCCTACCAATCTATCCCCCTAGGAGCATGCGCGTAGTGCTTGGTTTTGATGACTTGTAGATTTTTGCAATAAGTATATGAGTTCTTTATGACTAATGTTCAGTCCATGGATTATACGCACTCTCACCCTTCCATCATTGCTAGACTCTTCGGTACCATGCATTGCCCTTTATCACCTTGAGAGTTGGTGCAAACTTTGCCAGTGCATCCAAACCCCGTGATATGATATGCTCTATCACACATAAGCCTCCTTATATCTTCCTCAAAACAGCCACCATACCTACCTATTATGGCATTTCCATAGCCATTCCGAGATATATTGCCATGCAACTCTCCACTGTTCTGTTTATTATGACACGCTCCATCATTGTCATATTGCCTTGCATGATCATGTAGTTGACATCGTATTTGTGGCAAAGCCACCTTCATAATTCTTCCATACATGTCACTCTTGATTCATTGCATATCCCGGTACACCGCCGGAGGCATTCACATAGAGTCATATTTTGTATCGAGTTGTAATTCTTGAGTTGTAAAGTAAATAAAAGTGTGATGATTTTCATTATTAGAGCATTGTCCCATGTGAGGAAAGTTCTTCGAAAAAAAAGAGAAAGGCCATAAAAAAGAGAGGCCCAAAAAATGAGAGAAAAAGAGAGAAGGGGCAATGTTACTCTCCTTTTTCCACACATGTGCTTCAAAGTAGCACCATGATCTTCATTATAGAGAGTCTCTAATGTTGTCACTTTCTTATACTAGTGGGAATTTTTCATTATAGAACTTGGCTGGTATATTCCAACAATGGGCTTCCTCAAATGCCCTAGGTCTTCGTGAGCAAGCAAGTTGGATGCACACCCACTTAGTTTCTTTTGTTGAGCTTTCATATATTAATAGCTCTAGTGCATCCGTTGCATGGCAATCCCTACTCCTTGCATTGACATCAATTGATGGACATCTCCATAGCCCGTTGATTAGCCGCGTCAATGTGAGACTTTCTCCCTTTTGTCTTCTCACACAACCTCCATCATCATATTCTATTCCACCCATAGTGCTATATCCATGGCTCACGCTCATATATTGCGTGAAAGTTGAAAGAGTTTGAAAAGACTAAAGTATGAAACAATTGCTTGGCTTGCCATCGGGGTTGTGCATGATGGGAGAATTTTGTGTGACGAAAATGAAGCATGGCCAAACTACATGATTTTACAGGGGCTATGTTATTTTGATAAGACATGATTGCTTGGTTAGCATTGCTTGAAGTATTATTATTTTTACATCAATATTAAACTTCTGTCTAGAATCTTTTGTATCTAAACATTCATGCCACAATAAAAATAAATACATTGAAAATTATGTTAGGTAGCATTCCACATCAAAAATTCTGTTTTTATCATTTACCTACTCGAGGACGAGCAGGAATTAAGCTTGGGGATGCTTGATACGTCTCCAACGTATCTATAATTTTTATTGTTCCATGCTTTTATATTATCTGTTTTGGATGTTTATGGGCTTTATTATACACTTTTATATTATTTTTGGGACTAACCTATTGACCGAAAGCCTAGTGCAAATTGTTGTTTTTTTTGCCTATTTCAGTGTTTCGCAGAAAAGGAATGTCAAACGGAATCCAAACGGAATGAAACATTCGCGATGATCTTTTTTGGAACAAATGTGATCTAGGAGACTTGGAGTGGACGTCAAGGAAGAAGCGAGGAGGCCATGAGGTAGGGCGGCGCGCCCAGGGGGGCTAGGCGCTCCCCCCACCCTCGTGGGCCCTTCGCAGCTCCACCGACCTACTTCTTTCTCCTATATATACTCTTATACCCTGAAAACATCCAGGAGAGCCATGAAACCACTTTTGCATCGCCGCAACCTTCTATACCCCTGAGATCCCATCTGGGGACCTTTTCCAGCGATCTGCCAGAGGGAGAATCGATCACGGAGGGCTTCTACATCAACACCATAGCCTCTTCGATGATGGGTGAGTAGTTTATCACAGACCTTCGGATCCATAGTTATTAGCTAGATGGCTTCTTCTCTCTCTTTGGATCTCAATACAAAGTTCTCCTCAATGTTCTTGCAGATCTATTTGATGTAATTCTTTTTGCGGTGTGTTTGCCGAGATCCGATGAATTGTGGGTCTATGATTAAGATTATCTATGAACAATATTTGATTCTTCTCTGAATTCTTATATGCATGATTTGATATCTTTGCAAGTCTCTTCGAATTATCAGTTTGGTTTAGCCTACTAGATTGATCTTTCTTGCAATGGGAGAAGTGCTTAGCTTTGGGTTCAATCTTGCGGTGTCCTTTCCCAGTGACAGCAAGGGCAGCGTATTGTATTGTCACCATCGAGGATAAAAATATGGGGTTTATATCATATTGCTTGAGTTTATCCCTCTACATCATGTCAACTTGCCTAATGCGTTACTCTGTTCTTATGAACTTAATATTCTAGATGCATGTTGGATAGCGGTTGATGTGTGGAGTAATAGTAGTAGATGCGGAATCATTTCGGTCTACTTGACACGGACGTGATGCCTATGTTCATGATCATGCCTAGATATCATCATAACTATGCGCTTTTCTATCAATTGCTCGGCAGTGGTTTGTTCACCCATCATAATATATGCTATCTTGAGAGAAGCCACTAGTGAAAGCTATGGCCTCTCCGATCTAATCTACATCATATAAGTTTCCGATCTACAATTCTAGTTTACTATTTATTTTACAATCTTTACTTTTCAATCTATACAAAAATACCAAAAAGATTTATCTTATTATCTCTATCAGATCTCACTTTCTTAAGTGACCGTGAAGGGATTGACAACCCATTTATCGCGTTGGTTGCGAGGTTCTTGTTTGTTTGTGCAGGTACTAGGTGACTTGCATGTAGTCTCCTACTGGATTGATACCTTGGTTCTTAAAAACTGAGGGAGATAGTTACGCTACTTTGCTGCATCACCCTTTTGAAGGAAATATGCCCTAGAGGCAATAATAAAGTTATTATGTATTTCCTTATATCATGATAAATGTTTATTTCCTTATACCTTGGTTCTCAAAAACTGAGGGAAATACTTATGCTACTTTGTTGCATCACCCTTTCCTCTTCAAGGGAAAACCAACGCATGCTCAAGAGGTAGCATTTGTCGCCTCTTTCTTTACCATCTGTAATAGTACAAGTATAGAACCCCGGTACACCATTCTTTATTTGGTGCTTCTGTAATTCTTAAACATATGTACTTGTGAATCGAATAATGCATTGGTTGTTTGAACCTGGTGGATATGAAAAAGCTACAGCCTGCTTTCAAGTTTAAATTAGGTACAATTTTAAATAGCAGCAATTAAATTAGGGCAAAATTACGTTGTGCAGTGTAACGCCCGGATAATTAAGCTACAGTAACCCCACGCTAATGGAGCCACGTTACCTACGTTACTGTTGCTAATCGATCGTTAGATCAAAACCGGACCAAAATTCAAATTCAAACTTTGGTAAATAATAAAAGTTTTCAAACATTGAAATAAAAATGTTCGGTTTGTACTAAATATTACTTAGATAATTGTGGTGTAGGAGACCCAGTTTTATAAAATGCATAAATATTTTAAACTGAATTGAAACACAAGAGAAAATAAATAAAAGAAAGAAAATACGAAAAGGACAAAACAACAACAAAAAAAGGAGAAAGCCCCCCCCCCTCCCTGGCCGTGGCCCAACTGGGCCAACCCACCTAGCCCAGCCGGCCCAGCCCCTGGCCCGGCCCACCCCCTCACTCCCATAACCCCCCCCCCCCCCTACCAGAAACCCTAACCCCATCCCCCCACCTCCCCACGATCCCCCCCCCCCCCACGACGGCGCCCCATTCTCCCCCGATCCAGATCGGATCGGGCTCGACGCCGCCGCCTCGCCCTCATCGCCGCCGAACGCCGTCGCCCCCCTTCCCCGCCTGGACCTCGCCGGCGCCCTTCCCCACCGGCCTGCCGCCTCTCCACTGCGACGTCCCCGACCTCCACCTCGCCCCCCCGCTGCCCGTGCCCTACGTCCCCCACGTGAGCCCTCTCCTATCTCCCTATCCAGACGCCCGCACGCGCGCGTCCGTGCTCGCCGCGCCTGCACCGCGGCCGACGTCGCCCTGCGCCCAGACGCGCGCCCGCGCCTCCCTGCTAGCACAGCCGCGCCCCGCGCCGTCCCGCTCAGGCCATGGCCTCGCCTCCCCGCGCGTTGCGCTTGCCGGCCGCATCCTGGCCGTGCCCGGCGTTGCTCGCTGCTCCCCGTGCCGCCACCTTCAGCCTTTCCCCGCTCGCCGCCGCCCCTGGCTTCTGCTGCTGTGCGCCCCCGCTCGCCCCGCCCTTGCAGCCCCGCCACTCTGGCCGTCCCTGGCCACCGGTCTCCCCCCCCCCCACGGCGCCTTGCCGCACCCGTCGGCCCTCGCATCGCCCCACTCCCTCGCCCGCTTCCTGCCCTGGCCGCACCGGCTCCGCCCGACCGCGCTCGCGCTAGGCCGGCCCCGGCGCCGCCTCGTCGTGGCCTCACCGCTGCCATCCCCGGCGCCGGCGCCCCTCAGCGCCCGCTCGGCCCTCTCCTGGGTCGAGCGCCCGCAACGCCCCACGCCCGCTAGCCGGTAGCCTGCGCCCGCTAAGGCCCCGGGCCTATGACAGATGGGCCCCAGGCCCAGAATGTTTTAATTGAAAAAAAAGGAAATAAAAAATAATAAAAATAAAAATAATTAGATAAATAATAATTACTAAATTAATTAAAGAATTAATTAAATTAAAATAATTAATCTTGATTAGGTTAACCTAATTACTAGTTAACTTAATTAACCCCTGATTAGCCTAATCAATCAATGACATGCGGGACCCACACATAGTTGACCCAGTCAACTGCACAGTTGACTGCTGACATCAGCATGATGTCATGTTGACGTCATCCTTTACTGTTCCGGATAATGTTGAATTTAAATAATTAAATAAATCCTAAAAATGAATTAAGTCTTTTAAAATTAATATAAAATAAACCGTAGCTCAGATGAAAAAACTTTGTACATGAAAGTTGCTCAGAACGACGAGACGAATTTGAATACGCAGCCCGTTTATCCGCCACGCATCCCTAGCATAGCGAACACGCAACTTTCCCCCTCTTTTTCATCTGTCCGAAAACGCGAAACACCGGGGATACTTTCCCGGATGTTTCCCCCCTTCACCGGTATCACCTCATACCGCGATAGGGCACCCCTAGCACCGATACTTGTCATGTCATACATCGCTATGCATCTGTTTGCTTAAATATTTATTGTTTCTTCCCCCTCTTCTCTCGCTAGACACCGAGACCGACGCCGCTGCTACCCAGTACGACTACGGAGTTGACGACCCCTCTCTCTTGCCAGAGCAACCAGGCAAGCCCCCCCTTTTGATCACCAGATATCGCCTACTCTTCTCTATACTGCTTGCATTAGAGTAGTGTAGCATGTTACTGCTTCCCATTAATCCTATACTGATGCATAGCCTGTCCTTGCTACTACTGTTGTTACCTTTACCTGCAATCCTAATGCTTAGTATAGGATGCTAGTTTATCATCAGTGGCCCTACATCCTTGTCCGTCTGCCATGCTATACTATCGGGTCGTGATCACTCGGGAGTTGATCACGGGTATATTCTATATACTTTATACATGATGCATGTGGTGACTAAAGACGGGTCGGCTTGAGGAGCACCCGCGAGTGGAGTTTTGAGGCGGAGCGGCAGGGCAGGTTCCGACCACCTAGGAGAGAGGTGGGCCTGGCCCTGGTCGGCGTCCGCGGATACTTAACACGCTTAACGAGATCTGGGTATTTGATCTGAGTCTGGCCATTTGGTCTATACGCACTAACCATCTACGCGGGAGTAGTTATGGGTATCCCGGCGTCGTGGTATCAGCCGAAGCCTTCGTGACGTCAGCGACTGAGTGGCGCGCGCCGGATTGGACTGGAAGGCCACTAGGCTAGGTCTGCTTTCGGCCGCATTCGCAACGTGCAGGTGTGCTAAGGGCGATGGGCCCAGACCCCTGGGCGCTTAGGTTTAGACCGGCGTGCTGACCTCTCTGTTGGTCTAGGTGGGGCTGCGACGTGTTGATCTTCCGAGGCCGGGCATGACCCAGGAAAGTGTGTCCGGCCAAATGGGATCGAGCGTGTTGGGGTATGTGGTGCACCCCTGCAGGGAAGTTAATCTATTCGAATAGCCGTGATCTTCGGTAACAGGACGATTTGGAGTTGTACCTTGACCTTATGACAACTAGAACCGGATACTTAATAAAACACACCCTTCCAAGTGCCAGATACAACCGGTGATCGCTCTCTCACAGGGCGGCGAGGGGAGGATCATCGGTTAGGGTTATGCTATGCGATGCTACTTGGAGGTCTTCAGTCTACTCTCTTCTACACGCTGCAAGACGGAGGCTGCCAGAAGCGTAGTCTTCGAAAGGACTAGCTATCCCCCTCTTATTCCGGCATTCTGCAGTTCAGTCCACATATGATAGCCTTATTCCCGTTGATACCAATGCATACATATGTAGTGTAGCTCCTTGCTTGCGAGTACTTTGGATGAGTACTCACGGTTGCTTTCTCCCTCTTTTCCCCCTATCCCTTCTACCTGGTTGTCGCAACCAGATGTTGGAGCCCAGGAGCCAGACGCCACCGTCGACGATGACTCCTACTACACCGGAGGTGCCTACTACTACGTGATGCCCGCTGACGACGACCAGGAGTAGTTAGGAGGATCCCAGGCAGGAGGTCTGCGCCTCTTTCGATCTGTATCCCCGTTTGTGCTAGCCTTCTTAAGGCAAACTTGTTTAACTTATGTCTGTACTCAGATATTGTTGCTTCCGCTGACTCGTCTATGATCGAGCTCTTGTATTCGAGCCCTCGAGGCCCCTGGCTTGTAATATGATGCTTGTATGACTTATTTTATTTGTAGAGTTGTGTTGTGATATCTTCCCGTGAGTCCCTGATCTTGATCGTACACGTTTGCGTGTATGATTAGTGTACGGTCAAATCGGGGGCGTCACATGCAGGTCATTACGACACACACGATTGGTAAAACACAAACGTTTGCGATATACACCATAATCCGACACGGTTCACGAAGAGGGAACGTGTGCAAGCATGCACACAGTTGCCGTTTGCAAAGCGTGCGTGATGTCAGACACTATCACATACGGTGCGAGAAAACTAAATGTGTATGATTGTCTACCTATCGTACACGGTTTATAATCATGAATTGTTTGTGATGTGCCAGACATCATAAATCTCCCGTGCCTAGAATCTGCCTAGAAAACTGCCATGCCTGGAATCTGCCTGGTTTTAGGCAAAACCACAAAACTCCGACTATGATGGCAATGCGAGCACAAACGAGTGGCAAGGATGAAGCGTTTGGAATATTCGAGATATCGGAAATGGTTATAAAGGGACAACTGTATGCATCAAGGCTCCCTGTCCCCGACTGTTTCTGGATCGTGTGGGAAGGACCCCCCTATTGCCCACACTCACTTGGAGACGGTTTCATATGCTGTCGCGAAAAGGGGTTAAAAATCGTTTGTTTAGGACCGATGCGCCCCAGTGACAAAGTAAAGGAAAGAGATAACCACAAGTGGAGTCGGGGGAGACGAGGATGTGTTACCGAAGTTCCTTCTCTTTAAGAGGAAGTACATCTCCGTTGAAGTGGTGTGGAGGCACAATGCTCCCCAAGAAGCCACTAGGGTCACCGTATTCTCCTCACGCCCTCACATAATGCGAGATGCCGTGATTCCACTAATGGTGCCCTTGAAGGCGCTGACTGGACCTTTACAAACAAGGTTGGGGCTCTCTCCACAACCTAATTGGAGGCTCCCAACCAATCCCTAAAGAATCAACAAGTTTGATTGGCTAGGGAGAGAGATCGGGCAAGAATGAGCTTGTGAGCAATAATGGAGCTTGGGAAGGAAGAGGTAAGTCAACTTGTAGAAGATGACTCCCTTATATAGTGAGGGCATAAATCCAACTGTTATACACCCTCTGCCCGTGCACAAGCGGTAATACCGCTCGGGCGAGCGGTACTTCCGTTCGCACGGAAGTTCCGGCCACGTAGTTCAAACTGAACCAGTCAAGGAGGCGGTAGTGCCGTCAAAGCGGTACGACCGCTCCCACCAGCGGTACTACCGCGTGATGTTGAACAGCTGCAGGAACCCGCGGTAGTAGAGGAGGGCAGGGCGGTAGTGTCACCCTGGGCGGTACTACTGCAACCAACTGTCATGCTACTTCCGCGGAGGGGACTGGGTATTCCAGAACACACAAAACGGTACTTCCAGCGGTAGTTCCGCAACGTGATACTTCCGCTTAGCCACTACAAACCTAGTAAACCAACGGTAGTGGAGTTGCAGTTAGGGCGTAGTACCGCAAGGGCGGTACTACTGCGCTGAACTGCTGCTCTACTTCCGCTCGTTTACAGAATGCAAAAGACATGCGGAAGTAGTAATCGTACTAAACCGCGGTAGTACCACTGGAGCGGTACTACCGCTTAAGCTATTCTGAAAAGCCCAAGCAAGGTGGAAGGATACGCTCAGTTGCAAGGAAAGGAAGTAGGGTGAAGAGGACTGTGTATGTGTTGATTCCACCCAAACCTTTCTGAAGCGGAAATAGTACAGTGATCCTACGACTCAAGTCCACCGAAAATGAAATGCAAGAAAAACACGGTATTCATAAATATCCAAAGGGGTTCAAATCGTCTTTGTGCCATATGATAGATTATTTAAAATGTTCAATGCACACAATTAATCCGCAAAAGTATTATCATCAATCACCAAAACCACTGGTGGAGAAATATGCCCTAACACCAAGCATTCAGTTGTCTCTATTTAACGGAGTTTTTGTCTCATACACCTAGATGATATATTGTTAAGTAAAGAAAAATAATAAAAGAAATCATGTGCACATATGTTTTAGGTTTTCACCAAGTTTTCCTAGATTACTCTAAAGAATATATATTTTTCAAACAAAATGCTTTCTCATCAACATATACTATGTTTTCATAAAAACTCATATACATTTTTAAACATTAGCTCATTTTTAGCGATTCTGACAGTAACGCGCGAGGTATCACCTAGTAGCAGTAATGTATAGTACGGTATCACCTAGTAGCAGTAATGCATAGCCCGTTCGGTCATTTTTAGTGCATATAGGTTGCCTTTTTTAGTGTATGTATGTTTTGTCCGAAATCAAAGTATCTCTACTTTGATAAAAAATATCAACATCTACAACGTCAAACAATATTATTAGAGTATCTTCAACCGCACCCCCAACAAGCCTCCTCAAGACTTTTTTTATCGCCGACGTCGAAAAATCGACCCAATCGCACCCCAGAAGCCCAGTTTTCGTCGGTTAGGCCGAATTTGTCGCCGGCGGACCCAGGACGAACCCGACGCGATGGGGCCGCATGGGAGCGTCGGGGGAAACAATTTTGGCGCGAAAGCCTGGCAGGCCTGCCGAGTTAGCGGCCGGGTGCGTTCGTCGTCCTCGTCGTCTCGGTTTTCCGCGAAGAATCAATGCCAAGACTGCCGCTCTGCCGCGTCAGTCAACCTTCCATTGATGCCTCATGGGCGACACATGAAGGCGCGGCGACGCGCGGCTCGTCCACTTCCCCACACGTACACACGGCGGCCGTCGTCTTACCGCCCACGCACGGCTATAAAAGCCGCCCTCCCTCGCCGGTGAGCGCACACCTCCATCACCACAGAACCATCTTCCCCTCTCGACCTCTCATCGCCAACACTCGTCTCTCCTCTCTCCAGGCGATGGTGCGGCGGCCAACGGCTTCGGCCGCCGCCACCTGCAAGAGGATGAGGCACGCCTCCTCACGTGGCTGACTACCCGGCGCCGCCGGACATGCGGGTGTCGGGCACCTGGAGGCTCATCGCCGGCGGCATCCCGGTGCCTCCAGCGCCCACCGGAGCTGCTCGGCGCGCCCACGCGCATCCGGTCCTTGCTGCGGGAGCAGGCACAGAACCAGCCGAGGTACGTCCCTGACAGCAACGCGTCGTGGATGGCGTACTTCGACCGGCGCCACGAGGAGCAGCTCGCCTCCACCAACGGCGTCGAGCCCTACAGACGCCTCAACTTCGAGGGGCGGCGCCAATGATGGGGTGTCCCCGGCCGCACCCTCGACGCCGCCCTTGAGTACATAGAGACCGACAACACGCCGCGCCTGGAGTACGCGGTGCCCCCCTCCTTCTCTCGTCGCCGCGGCAGCTCCTAGACGTCGCGTCGGATGGAGATGGCAACCTCCTCATCGTCGGGCCCCCTCTCCTTCGGATCGCGGGCGCTCCGCCCCGTCAAGTCGGAGCCATACGAGACCCCGCTCAGGCGCCGCACCCGCGGTGGCGCCCTCATCATCAACGAGGGCGGCTATGGCCCCTCTTCTCCCTCTTCCCGCCTCGTCTGGCCAAAGACCGAGCCAAGGCTTCTCCCCGTGAAGGAGCACGAGGCCATGGCCGCCTTCAAATGGGCGCGGGAGGACTACGTTCGCGAGGAGATGGCGCACTAGCGTCGTGCCCTCGAGGAGATCGCCGCTCAACGTCGTGGACGTGAGGAGAGTGGCGTCGTCGTCCTTGACAACAGTGATGAGGAGATGCCCGGTCCATCCAACCCCCCATGCATCGCGACCTGATCAAGGGTGCAACAGGGACGGCGGCCACATGCAGGGCGGCAACGTCGATGTCGGCGACTACATCAAGTTTTACAGGCTGCTCGGTATGTAAAAGGTGGACGATGACGGCTTTAGTATTTAGTTGTTTTTAATAGTAGTAATATTTAGTTGTTTTTAATTTATGTTTTCAGTTTTTTGTATAAATATCAATGAAAATCGCCTAGTTTGGTCGAATTTCGGCCGAGTTTAGTTTTCGAACGGCTCAGGCAACGCTATTTCAAGCGCCTGGAGGACTGAACGTCTGGAGATGCTCTTAGATTCATTAGAAAAAGAAAACGCTGGATTCTTTCGTTATTAATACTTAGCTGTAAAAGTAAAAGGTACAAGCCCTGCTCTACGAGAAATACAGTACATCTGATCTGAGCACACCAACACTATAGCACGGCAGACGAACGCAGACACGCACACACACAATGGGAAACAGCCGAACATCCAGGCCGCATCTCCCCCTTAGTATAGGATCGATGATGATGAGATGCGTGGTGAAGCCGCGCAGCCGCGCGCGGCGCTCCGCGAACGAGCCCCGGAATGCCTTCCCTCGTTACGTAGCATAACAGTTTTCCTTCCACGGCGAGACCAGGAGGGTCGTCGAGCGGTGCTTCAAGCCCGTGCGTAGGTCTGTCCGAGGTGCGCGGCGCGGAGGTCAGCGGGGTCGGCGCCGGCGGCACGGTTGG
The DNA here is from genome assembly GCF_003073215.2 of Triticum urartu. NCBI lineage: Eukaryota > Viridiplantae > Streptophyta > Magnoliopsida > Poales > Poaceae > Triticum > Triticum urartu. The sequence continues at coordinate 186,975,024 of NC_053024.1, read as the reverse complement.
CGGGACGGTAGTGGCCGGTGACGGGGTCAGGCACCCACGAGGCGTCGGCCACGGCCTTCTCGGCCTCCCTGGCCGCCTTCCCGTCCGCGGCCGCCGCAGCGCCGCGCCTCATCGCCCCGGAGGAGGCCGCCGCCGCGTAGCCCCTGGCGGTGGCCGGGGCCAGCCGCTGGGCGAGCGCGCGGGCAGCAGCGGAGCCGGAGAGAGCGAGGGCCATCGGATCTGTCTGTGTCGGACGATCGGACGGCTGGAGGGCTCCGGCTCTTTGCTACTGCTCCAACTTGGGCGTTTGAGGCTTGGTGGGCTTTGGTGGTGTGGGGGAACGAGAGAGGCCAGGGCCCGTATATAAAGAGAGACGGGGAGGGGTAGGCGGGGTAAAAAGGGCGGAACGGCGCGGGTTTTGTCAAAGATTCGGTGGCTTTTGGGAGCCGTCACTCAGCGCGGCGAACCGGCACGTGGTGTCGCAGGAAATGGCGCCGCGGGTTCGTCGCTTCCGTCCTTCCTACGTGGTCGACCTGATATTTTTGTTTACTCATCTCGAGCTGATGATAGCGTGCATTGCCGGGTCGACATGGGCTTGGTGACACTGACGCCGACGCGCGCTTAATAAAAAGGTTAGTGACAATTTGGACTTTTGAGATGAGAGGAGCAAGCAAGTCGTGCTTGTTTCGTTTTTCTCTTTTCGTTGTGAACGGCGAAGTTGCCTTTGCTCTTCTCGGTTTGGTGTGCAGTAAAATTAATTTTTCAGGGTGCGTCGGTTACACGTTGCACTAGTAACGGTTATCCACGTATTCGGGGCAGTAGAACACGATGCGAAAACAAAAACATTATCCTCTCTTGCCTCGCTTTGAGTATTTGGGTGGGGGCACATGGAAGGGGTCTACGTGTCGCCTCCTGGGACGTGGAGGAGATTTTTTTTTTTTGAGGGGTCGTGGAGATCTTTTGGCGAGCGAGCGAGCAAGCGTGGACCAGGGACCCAGGCTCGTCGTGAGCCGAGGAGGCGGCGTCTGGTGGAGGCGGGGGGCGCGGTCGGCAGCGCGAGGGAGCGAGTGAGCCGCATCTGGACGGGTCGTACCCGGCCCGGCGTGCGGCCGTCGCTCGCTAGGTATAGCGGCTCCCGGGCCGACCGGGTCGCGCGCCGACGGGCATCAACACCCCAAAGCAAAGGGCACAGGGCCCCCTGATGATGAGGAGACTTGACGCGGTCGGCGTCTCGGTCGGTCGTCGGCGCACCGCGCGCACGCGGCGCGGCTGGAACCTACATGGATGCATCCCGTGGTTTGGCCATTTTGTAGCAGCGGAAAGGAGATTCTCTCGTGACGCCTACATGCACCTCGTAGTTTGGCCAGTTAGCGGCGAAAAGAAAGGGCAGGGACGAGATGCGGATGCATTAGAAAACAGAGGAAGTAGATGCGGATGAGTTTATTTATTTATTGAGGTAATAGCATCCCAGATCCATGAACTTGCACAAAATGTGATGATTTAGTTCAAAACTTGCAAAATTTCACCAAGAGTTCCAAAACTTGACACCCTATGTGGTGATTTGGTCCAGAGCAAATCACAGCGCGACAAGTGGCAGTCCAGAGCTTGGACCGGTTAGCACTGGCATTTTTGCAATAAACCCCTGCCATTCCGTCGATTTAACCCGCACTGGTTAGTGCTCATCTTCTCCACCGCAGGTGCCCCGCCCCCGCTCGTCCACACAATACAGTACTACAGTCTCTGTCGAGTTCTTGCGGTGTTGATGCTTTTGCGGTGCAGATTTGCTCGTCGGGGTGTTCATCGATGCCATTCTCGAGCTGCGGGGGGTCCCGGCGAGGACGCGGATCTGGTGCGTTGTCGCCTGGTTGTTCAACCCCTTCACCTTCACCATCGGCACCAAAGGGAACTGCGAGCCCATCATCTGCGCCGCCATGCTCTGGATCCTCATCTGCTTGATGAAGGGTGTAAGCTCTGCATCCTTTTTTTATGTCTGTTCAGTGATAGCTACCTTTATGAACTGCTAGCTTTGAATATTTTGCAGTTGTGTGATATGCTAATTCTTACTTGTCAAAACTAGGAATATTTCTCTTCAAATTTTAGTAGGTATATAATTGGTCTGAAAGTTGCGATGATGCTCCACACATTTAGTTCATTATGTTTAGTCTGTAAAGTATCTTCCGTTTAGTCCTTTCTTAAGTTTTTGTTCACCAATCAATTGCCTGTCTGTTGGATGATCAATCCCACTATTTAGCTTATTTTTGTGAAGTAGTCGAACTTAACCTTTTATACAAGGGGTATTTAACTTATTGGACCAATGGATTTACAAACAAAAATTTGGCAGACTGCATTTTACAAAGTTGGGTGTTGCTTATGCACTGAAATACATGATGGTAACATCAGAAAAATCCCACACACAAACAAAAACTCTCAGAAGAAGGAAGGTGTACCCATAATCCAAGAAAACCATACTAGATTTCTATCACTTTTGCAAAACCACATATACCAAATAATTTGCTTCTTAATTCTTATACATAGTTCTAGTCTCCTTTGTACCTGTCTGATGTTTTTCCTTGAAAGATATCAGTACTTGGTGCTCAACTGTTAAAGTACCTTTGCTTCAGAATTCAGGTTTTCTTTTGATTAATGTCTTAATGGTGTCATTACAGTGTCTTCTGTCCTGTTTCTTCACTTGCTTGACTCGATGCATTTTGACAGACATTCAGCTTCATAATCTAGTTTGTGAAGTGAAAGTTGTCAGGCAAATGGTTTGCTTGCTTTATTTGAATGGTAGCCATCATCATCATTCTCTTTTTCATTATCAAGATAAAGGGCTTCATTTGAAGAGTTAGTTGGCGGGCCTACCGGCCCGCAGACTACGAGAAAGAGATAGAGGTTGCCTCTCTTGCAGATCATTTACTCTGTTGCTTACTTGCATCATAAGTATGGACAATTTACTAGTATTTGCAGACACATGTAGTAAGAAGATTAAAAACACAGAATTATTGTTTATAAATATTTTGCATGGCTATCTTACAGTTTGATTATCTACTGCAGGTAGAGTACTGGAAGCAGCATTCTTGTATGGGCTGATTGTGCACGTCAGAATAATCATTTGAGATAGCAGTCACTTGAGTGTGTAAACTCAAGCTCCTTTTTGCTGCTGGCTAGAGTAGTTACTGCTATCCTGGAGTTGAGCAATACTTGAGCACTCAGATGCGATGAAAAATTAGATATGCGAAATGGGCAGTAAATAACTCTTTACTGTAATTTGTTTTCTTCCAAATAATTCCAGCACCAACACTACTAGGGAAAACCCTAGCAGTAGCGCTCGTTTTGTGCTCACTAATAGCGCGGGTAGGCGCGCGCTACTAATAAGGCGCTACAGCTATTGCTTAGCAGTAACGCGTGCCGCACGCACTACTGCTAGGACAAATAGCTGCAGCGCTTGTTCACTCCCACACTGCTGCTAATGTAACTACTGACAGCGTGTTTTCTTTCCATCGCTACTAGTATTGTTTTTTTATTTTTTTATTTTTAGTGTATTTATGCGTTATCGTACAAATATTGGTACAATACCAGTTATGAGGTTTACATTATTATGTCCATAACAGTGTGTCAAATGAAGGTGGATTAGGTTCACGTGGAGGCAGTATGTGGTGCATGTCAAAAGTATACTACTAATCTAAACTTGATCTAGTTTGGACTAGTAGTACTTTCGATGTGCACCACATGTTGCCTCCACTTGAATCTAATCCGCCAGCACAAGCTATTTAATCATCATCATAATCATTAGCATCAACAATATTTATTTAATCACCACTAACACTAGCTAATAATAATCATCAGTCATTACCACCAACACTAGCTATTTTATCATCATAGTAATAGTGTAGCACATCATTATCCTCAAACTCATTTCTAGCTAATCACTCTTGCTGCTCTCTCTTAGGTAAAACAACATAAAACATGTGTAGCTCTCCTCCTTGATCAAGTTGGAGCATGCAGATGAACCCGTCTCCTAATTTTGGGTAGCACATCTGTTTGCTGCCCCCTAGTACTTGTCTGCGCTCCCCCATCACATATCTGGTCCAGTCTTGCACTATTAAGCATTCATCGCTGATCTTGAATGCACTAAAGTAACATGTAGGATATCTTGGCCGTAAGCTAATAATACTCATGGTACCTTTAGTCTCGATCCCATAAGGCACAACATTCATCGGGAGTCCCTGTTGAAGAACATCGTATGGTCACATACTTAGCAATGAAGTTTAGCTTCATAAATAATGTATGGAAAAGATGCACTGAGGACAAATAGTAAAAATCTTACCATCCTTCCTAAATAGATGTGACCGTAGTTCATGACGAACACTATTGGTCGCACGTTTTCAGTACTAAGATTTCTAAGTCCAGGAAGAAAATTTGTCTTGACGGTATCAAGATCCTCAAGCCATGAAACATAATGACTTAGCTCCTCGCAGTTTAGTTCAGCCCCGGGACAGTAGTAGGTCCTGTCTACCAAGCGTTGGACATGTTTGCTTGCACCGAAATAAGCTGATAATACAAATTAGTTGTCAACTATTTTTGAATAAACAATATCAAAGACATAAATATGGTTGAGAAACTTACATTTTGGTGTAACTGGAGGCGTCTGCACATCGACCCAGATGTCGGTATTACCTTCAATATCATCTTCCGGACGAATATCAAAGGTGATAACCATATCAGGCTCAAATGCATAAGTCTTGCATAGTGCTCGCCATGTTTTGCATCCAAAATAGGTGTAGTCGTCTGAATTGTATAATTTTACGTGGAAAATATAACCATGCTCGGTCTTCAAATAAACTTTCTTTACCTCCATAGTATGACTGAAACCTATCTTATCCAATACAAAAACTCTTGCATGGCAGGGGATACGCTAGTAGAATAGTAAAAAAAATATAAGTTGAAGCAAATGAATCAGATGTCATGCTTAATTACGAAAAAAGACTTGTCGTTGTGACTTACTGTATCCACTTCAAAGTTCTCGTCCAGCTTGATGCTGAAGCGCCTATCATCATCTAGGAAGATTCCGTCGCACAGGCCGCGCTCGTCTTCGCAGTATTTGCAAATACCGAAATCCTTTTTGTCGTCAGACATTTCCTATGTTCATAGTTAAAACATTAATTGAAAATCGATAAAAGACAACTACCAGGATACTCAACACACAAATCCGGGGCACTCGATATTTCCTACATATTTTGGCAAAAGTCATGCCAAAATTCACGGAAAAATCCGGCATGACCTTTGCTAAAATAGGATATATCGAGCGCCTGAAATTTGCCGGAACGGAAATGAATCAACACTCCAGCAAAACATAGGCCACTCGGAGGTGTAACCTGCAAACATGACCGGCCACTTGGATATTGAGCAACACAAGATATACATTTTAAAATATCTTATAAGACTCAAATTAGCATGCATTCAATAAGCAAAAGTAAATCATCTCATGCGTCCGTACATCGTCGAATATTATCACTAATACATCCCGAATAGTGTCATACATATAACATCACTAGTACAACTAAAACCCTAGCACACAACGGGTATCGGCGCGGGCGGTGGACACCCACAGAGAAGGAACCATCACGGGATCATAGCTCCAGTGAGATCCCTGGAGAACCTACCAGGTATTGGAGAACCTGTGCTCCAACGCAAACAAGCAGCGACGGACGTGCGCGTCCTCCTCACTGACACGGTGACACACCACCTCCGCGGAGTCCTCGAGCCTCTGGACCGTCACTGGCCCACGCGGCCGCCACCAAAGAAGGTTCGGGTCAACGACAGGCTGGCTCCTCACCAACCTGTGCCCCCCGGTAGGTAGCGCCTCCCAGTACCACCCCGGCGGAGCCCAGTCCCGGACATGGCCCATCTGGTCAAGCAGGTGTCGTCCTCCGCCGACTCGACGACGAGGATGCGGGATAGGCATCGTCCACGTCGATGCGGGAAAATTGCTTTAACTAAAAAAATAGCAACAAGTTCTTACTAACTAGTTTTATTAATTCAACTAGTTCTTACTAAAAATAAACTTACTATAAATAAAAATATTCTAGTACCTAATTAGTACCTAGTTCTTACTAACTAATTAGTATCTAAGAACTACTGCCCTAATTACCATCTAATTTGATGAACCTATAGGGGTGGAAAGTGGTAGAAACCCTAACTAATTTGATGGAGGTAGAAACCCTAGGCAGAGGTAGGGGGGAGGGAGGAGCAGGCGTGCTCACCTCGGGTGCTTGCGACGAGGGAGGGGCAGGCGGCGTCGAGGTCGTGGTCGGGGCTCCGGGGCGGCGTTGAGGTCGGCGGCGGGGCCGGCGTTGAATCTGGGGTCGGGGGCGGCGTGGGGAGAGCGGCGGCGGCCGAGGGGCGACGGCGGCGGCGAGAGTGGAGTTGATTTGGGGGATGAAGTGGCCGTGGGGAAGGACGAACCGCGTGGTTAAGTCAGAAGTACCAGTAGCGCGTTCCAGAAAGGGCGCTACTGCTACGTTAGCTACAGCGCGTTCTGGAATACACGCTGCAGCTAAGGAGATTAGCAGTAGTGCTGGGCCATTATACGCGCTACTGCTAGGTTGGGCTAGCCATGTGCGCCCAGTTCAAACGTAGCAGCAGCGCTTTTCGCTAATACGCGCTACTGCTAAAGTCATAACAGTAGCGTGGTTTATTTACGCGCGCTCCTACTGGATGCTTGCACTATTAAGTAGCAGCAGCGCTTGATTTTATACTGCGCTACTGCTAAAATTCTGTGTATAGACCTTTCCCTAGTAATGCAAGCTTTGCATTAGTGCAAATGACACCGAAGTAAGTTAGCTCGGTATAATATCTCAAATACAAACATCCAGTAGGAAGATGAAATGTGGATCATGGGGCCACGTGCCAGCGGCCGCATTGTACTGCATTTTCGGACCGGTGACCTACGGCCATTGTATCTAAGATCTTCTCCTTGTTTGCATCAGGAGTAATAATCAGAGTATAAGCCGTCATTCCGCACAGGCTAGAGGAGGGCATTCTACCTGAACTGAAGAATGTTTAGTTCCTCGGGAGAAACGGTCTTTTATTTTCAAAATATCGTGTGGACATTGCGATCATCCTGTACGTGCGTGCAGCACAAGGTTTGTTAGTCCTGCACCTAACCACTCCTGACAGGCTGACGCTGCACAAATTTTTGCCATGTCTTCATCGTGAGTTCAGACTTCAAAGCATGCACCTACCTCTTCCTCTCTCTATCTCCCTCTAGTTCACCCAGAAGAAGAAGAAAAAAAGGCAAACAATGAAGGTTGGAATCAGACACCCAATGCCGTCGAAACAACCAAACTAATATGCCATTTCATGTGCGGTTCAAATTTGAATAACACAACTGAAATATCAACAAACTTGGAGAAGTAACAGACGGAGGAAAACCAATTCTATAACTTAAATTCCAGGCCGAAATGGAGGATCTCTCTGTCAACCGAACCGAACCGAATCGTCACCATCGTCCTACGCAACAACAGCAGGGGGCAAAAAATTCTCGGACTTAGCTCTAATGGGGGCCGTGCGGCTGACCGATCATAGACTAGAGCCATCCGAGATGTAAATTGACGGAACGACAGGGAGTTTATTGCAAAAATGCCAGTGCTGACCAGTCCAAGCTCTGGACTGCCACTTGTCGTGCTGTGATTCGCTCTGGACCAAATCATCACATAGGGTGTCAAGTTCTGGGAGCCCTCAGTGACATTTTGCAAGTTTTGGACTAAATCATCACATCTCGTGCAAGTTCATGGATCTGGGGTGCTATTACCTCTTATTTATTTATTATAACAGCATCGAGCAATCATCTCAATCATGGTGAGCGTGTCGGCGTCACCTACCTTCGATCATGGCGAGCACGGAACGTAGAAAAGAAAACTGGTCGGATGGAATCATCTTGCTTTATTTGGCACCGGGAGCATGGTCCAGCGGACCCAATGCAATCAGTAAGATGGGTGATAGACTCGGTAATGGACTCAACAAGTGCTGGAAAAGTAAGCAAGCCGAAGCAATCAAAACAAATAAAATGGAATACACCTGATGAAGGCGTGATGAAGATTAATGTAGATGCATCCTTTGATGATGTTTCCTGTCAAGGTTTGACTGGGCTGGTTATTCGGGATAGGGAGGGTGCATTACTTCGTGCACAAGCCCTTTGGTATAATTTTGCAGCTAGCTCACAGTCCATGGAAGCAGAAGCAATTTGAGATGGGGTTCGAATGGCTATTGAGAGAGGTTTCAGCAAAGTTGAGGTGGAAACTGATGCTCAAGCTATTGTTAAGTTGTGGGAGTCGGATACCTTTGATCGTTCGGAGATAGCTGGCATTCTTCAAGAGATCGGGGAGCTTTATCAATTTGAGAGTTTTAGGCTGAAATTTGTACGTAGAGAAGCTAGTGAAGCGGCTCATTTATGTGCGAAGCAGGCGACAAGTGTTAGAAGAAGATGTTTATGGCTTAATTACACTCATGTTTTCCTAATGATCATGTTGTATCGTGACTGTATGCCTGCTTAAGTAAGCAATAAAACTCTTTTATGTTGCAAAAGAAAAATTGATTTAATTTTAGCTATATAGTACTTCCTCTGTAAAGGAATCTAAACGCTGTTATATTTCTTTACGGAGGGAGCAGTATACTCCTATATATAGATGTGGAGGGGGAAAAAAGAGTCATGCACACAAAGTCACACACCATGTATCTTCTTAATACTGTTTCTTGCCAGGGACATGACAATGAACACCGCAAATGCAATTATACTACCTTCAAGATTAGCATCTCCTAAAAGAACCGATCATCAATACTAAGAATCCCTCAAAAAGGTACTCCCTCTGTAAACTAATATAAGAGTGTTTAGATCACTACTTTAGTGTTCTAAATGTTTTTATATTAGTTTACAGAGGGAGTACTAGTATCTTCTAAAAATAATACAATACGATCTTGAGGTTTAGCATGTACTACTGCCAGCAAACAGTTTGCCAGAAAAATATCAACGTGCTCTCCAAGACAATAGAAAAAATCAAGAAGAATCTTCGTAGGCACATGGTGCTACGCTATGGATAGCTGAGAAAGCTTAACGGCAAGATACACTCGGCAGTCGCGATCACGCATTAATCCACACGCAAAAGAAGTCACACCATGCTCCATCAAACAGTCTTGAATAGCAAATTTAGCATCACAGGCAAGCAAGTCCAGAATATCTCCAGCCCAATAATCTCCGTTGCATTTCGGAGAGGAGAAACATAACAGGCTGTTGATCCTCAAGTCATCAAGTGCTACAGCAGATTTGTTTCAAATAAAAAGTGCTACTGCAGATTATCAGGTCGAGCTCCTACAACAGAGTCCTTTTATTGACCTGGAGTCCCGGACAAACGTTCGTTCAGTGCCAAATTCATGAACACAAAAGTTGCAATCAGTCCAAAAATCAGAAATGCAGCTCAAGACTGCGCAAATGCTAAGCCGAGCTCTATGTTTTCACCATCACAACAGCTTGACACCAGATTCTCTGACAGAATCTATAACAGCCTTGACTTTCCCGTGGTACTTCTGCTCTCTCTTCATGTGGATGGACACGGCAGGTATCCCCTTGAGCAGCAGGCGCTCCCCCAGCAACTTCCCAATCTTTGCGGCGGCAGATACGTCGCGGGTCGACTCCAAGTTCGGTCTCAGCAGCTTCTCCTGCGAGCTTGCAGAACACGCGACGGTTGCTGTTGGGGTATGGATGACCTGGGCGGTTACATACTTGTTCGAGAAATGCATCCTCAAAAGGTAGGGCTTGAGAAAACCGACGATCCTAGCGGCCCTGTCTGGTGGAGGGACGACCATTGTTACTGGTTTCTCTGTAGCAAGGTAACAAGCAGCACGTATTAGTCAATTGACAATGTGAATACATTTCAATTACCCAATCTATAAACCAGTTTTAAATTATCAGCGGTCGATGTTAAAAATCAGGATATCAGAACACACTGAGGAATACAGTATTAATGCAATTGCTAAACAATTCATAAAACAAATTCTTGCCACTGGTGTAGACAGGGAGCGACAGTGCATGATAAATTGACGATCTTAAAAGAAAGAGAATGAAATCAATAGCAGGGGCAAAATCCAAGTAAAGTTGCCTGCTAAGTAGATAACCTGATACTGAATCTAGTACTTAGCTCCAGTGTTTGAACCATTGTGACAAGGAGCTATACCAGGAAACTCACACAACCTTTTTGCTCATACACAATAGCTAATAGGTAAGAATCTTGATTTGCACAGTTGCACCTTAGGTGTGTTTGGTTTGAGTCCAAGCCACTGCTCCAAATACCGGTCAGTTAACTGTAGAGTAGTTAACTGTTATTCGGACCCCTCAGATACGAGAACGTGCTATTCGAGCCATTAACTGGTAGGTCCAGTTAATTTGTCTGACAAGCCGATTTATCAGCTGTCAGGCCGAATTATTGGCTGGGCCAATTAACTACTAGGCATTTTTTAGCCCAAAACTAGGCCATTCCCTTCCTACTTTTCAATGTTCAGGTTTATAAACTTCCAGATCGGCTGCAACATCATTAGAACATCAAGGCAACAATTTTCCTTGTTGCTATGTAGCCTAGGATTGCGTATTTAGACACTCAGTACATTGCACGTCGCTGTATAGCCTAGGATATATAGATATGGCCCTAGTTATACCTCCCGATAAATGGGTTACCGATAAATTCAGTAAAAATGGCCTATTCGCCCATTAATCCCTACTCAGCACCCAACTGATATGGTACCAGTTACCGATAGCCTGAACATTGGTCCAAGCCAAGAGATACAAAAATGTTGGCTAGGCAAAATATTGGATATGGTTTTGGTTGTCAAAGTTCTGGCCTATGTTGGCAAGGAAGTTCACTGGGAGTCGCCTAAGGAGCATGAGTATATGGAGAGTTTGGCAACCATGTAGATGCCTATGAGAGGTATTAATTTGGACACTGTGACATCATGAGCAAGAAATTGATGCGGTTAATTTAGGCATAGGCCAAACATAGCCTGAACAATGTAGCTATGAGAATAGTGTTCTAGTTGATATGCATTTTTTTTAATATAATGCAGCAGCAGTAACTTAATTGACAGACATAAAACTCTAAATGAAGTTGCCAACATTGATATCAGAATACTTAGCGCCAAACAAACCAAGGCAGAATTTAGCAGGTTCATTGAGAGGAAGCTTAATCACACTGTCTTTTGAGGTATGATGACTAGACATGTCAACTTCAGCAAAATGAATAGGATATTACACCATGAAATTTAGATTTCAGCCAAATTATCTAGAGTGGCAATATCTAATGGCTAAGAAGGAAAATTTATGCATTCATGAGGCAGAAACAGAGTGATTTGTCCCAAAAGAACTAAAAGACTTTCAGAGTGACTCACTACACTGAGCCAGTAACCCGAAGCCGGAAAGGATTGTCACTGAGTGAAGCTAAGACCTTAATATGCCCCAGCAATGCTAGGCTCCAATAAACATCAGTACCGAATAGGGCTCTACACATTTCAGTTTACCAGTACACATGGCACCTAATGAATTCCAGCTCAAGATTTTTCAAATAAAAACATGGCAGTTAAGTATGCAGAAACTGGATCAAGCGTGCTGCGTGCAGACCTAAACATAAGAATTAGCGACACTTAATTCTCGGGCCATATCAAATTAACAGCCACAGAACCAAATTATCGAACCCATCTGGTGAAGATGTGTTTCAAAATGAGTTGAGCTCTACCACGGAATGGCAGAATACCACTGGTGAATCAACGCATAGGTAAACCGATACGGATCTCACGAGAAGTGCAGCCTGACTATATCTGTATTACGACTTTATGAGAGAGGTGGCCTACCTCGGAGAGCACGTGGGGCCGGAGTCGTACCGCGCGGCGAGCCGGGGATGCAGCGGACAGCGCAGGGCGGCGGCGGCGGCGCGCGGCGCGACGTGGGTGGCGAAGCCGATCAGAACATGGACGGGGCGGCGGCTGCAGGGTTAGAGGAGGAATGGACGCGATGCGATGCGATTAGACTAGTAACGGCCCGGTTAGGCCCAGGAATATGGTCGTTGTTTGGGGGTGAGCCCAGCTCGTTTCTTATCCAGGCCCACATTGTGAACCGCCTCCAGTACCGGGACAAGAAAGGAGAAGGGTGTAGTAGCTCGGAGATCGGCGGGCGGCGGCTATGGCGATGGCGGCGGCATCAGCGGGCGGCGAGCCGGTAGAGCCGCAGTCGTTGAAGAAGCTGAGTCTCAAGTCGCTGAGACGCTCCCTCGACCTCTTCGCGCCCACCCACTCCCTCCCCTTCGCTCCCGACGCCGAGAGGTAAGCCAGCTCGCTCGCCCCCCTTCCTTAACCCCCCCAAACCCTAGCCCACTTGTGCTAACCTCTTCTCTTCGCTTGCTCTCTATCTCGCGGCAGCAAACGGATTCGCGTCAGCTGCAAGGTTCGTGGCCTCGTCTCGGCTCTCTACTGGTTATGTTCCTACCTTTGTCTGCACATAAGCGGCGGCCCTGAGAATTTGGTGGTCGGGTGGTTTCTCGCAGGTGAATGCGGAGTACGGCGCGGTCAAGAACCTGCCGACCGACCAGGGCCGAGCGCAGGGGAAGGGCGCCGCCGCTCCTTCCAATGCGTTAGCGCTTCTAGGTATTTTTTTGCTGCCCTTCTTGAATGAGAAGTCCCTGCCGCTTTTCAAATTGAACAACAGAAATTCACTAGCTATATCAGGACTTTTGATGCTCGTTAGTAATGACCGCTAGGCAAAAGAAACAATGGGGATTTCAAGAACAGGAATAACGGCTGAAATTCTAGCGAATTTCATTGTAGATTGTTTACAGGATGATAAAAATTATCTTTGTCAGGCACACAAGACACAAAAGATGCTCCTAGGGAAGGCACTAGTAATGCCATTATCCCTGCACCGCTTATGCTTCCTAAAGCACCGTAAGTGCATCCATGTTCTCTTGTCTGTTGTTAATATGTTGATGTTCCTTTTTATTGCTACTGAAGTTTCCTCTTTGATTTTTCATCAGTGAATCTGCAGTGCCTGGCAAAAATACAACCGTATTGTCGATTCCTGGGTCATCTGATAGGTTTGTTCACTTGCATTTCCCTCTATGGCTGTCTGGTCATCATACAACATGGCTTCCATATTATTTCTGATATTCTATCAAGTGTGTCAACTGTGAAATATTTGTAACGTGCAGTTCCTGGCTGTTACTTTAAATTGCTCATGTCTTGATATGTCTTTTAGATTCTCGACATCTGCACTGATGGAAAGGTTGCCAAGTAGATGGCCTAAACCTGTATGGCATGCTCCCTGGAAGAACTATCGGGTAATTATCTTTCATTCAAGTGTCACTTCCATATTGTGTGTTATAGCTTGTTTGGCACCCCAGGGACAGGTTCTTGGCATATCGGTGCCGTATTTGGACTGGAAAAAAGATTTATTTTGACCTTTTGAGCATCCATGCAATTCTACTATCCATCTGTGAATATTTAAACTGGTTAAAATCGTTAAACCCTCTCATGTTCTTCTGCATATTTGGTTGGAATTAAACTGGTCTATGGGAGCATCTTGGTTCTCACTAAGTGATAAATTACATCATTTCTTTTCCAGAATTATTGTTGATGGTAGTTCTAAACGTATGCAGGTTATCAGTGGCCACTTGGGTTGGGTGCGATCTATAGCATTTGATCCAGGCAATGAATGGTTCTGTACTGGTTCTGCTGATAGAACAATAAAGGTGAGCCCTACAGCCTGCACTCCTGTCTTGGAATTTGGAAATTAAGTTGAATTCATGTATGCGTGCAACTAGTTATATCATAACATGCATTGGCACTGTTAGTGGCTCAGAGGCTTGTTTACAGGTGTCCTCACTTTTCTAATGTTTTATACTTCTATTTGCATGATGCAGTTATTCCCAGTTTCCGGAATCTTGTTTGAACTAATATAATAATTATATTGCTATTCTGTTGGCGAATTCTCATGAGAAACAGAAAATAGTGCATGTACAATTTATTATCTGTTTATGCTTCTGGTGGGTTTTATTTTGACATCAATCTTCCATTTGCATTTTTTTGCTTTGTGCAAGGCCAACCGCTACTATAAGGGTCACTAAACTATCTCCCTCTTCCCTTATTTTGCAATTGTACATTAAGCTAGCAATCCAACTGCCCAACATGTCATACTACTTTCCTGTGTAGTTCATTGATTGATCTTCTGACAACTGGGTTGTGTAGATATGGGACCTGGCATCAGGAATGTTGAAGCTGACACTAACTGGTCATATTGAACAAGTCCGTGGTAAGTTGTTCTTGGTTTTGGATTGCAGAGCCTTCAGGCACTCAGCCCCCTTTCAGATTTCTTTTGCTTTTGCCTCAATCTGAAAGTTTGTAACTGAGGGGTGTAATGTGCATTTATGTAGGACTTGCTGTCAGTCAGCGGCACACATATTTATTTTCTGCTGGTGATGACAAACAAGTAAAATGTTGGGATCTTGAACAAAATAAGGTCTGTTTTATTATTTACTCGTGTTTAGCATGTGGCATATCGGCATTCTTGATATTTTGTCTGTATTCTCTGTAAAGGTTATTCGGTCTTATCATGGGCATCTGAGTGGGGTTTACTGCTTAGCTCTCCATCCAACAATTGATGTCTTGCTGACAGGTGGTCGAGATTCAGTTTGCAGGGTAAGAAATTACTCCTTACCGTGCACATTATGCAAAATTTGGCAGCACACTATGCACTAAGCTGTTCTTGTTCCATGCACAGGTGTGGGATATCCGAACAAAGGCTCATGTTTCTGCTTTAACTGGACATGATAACACAGTTTGTTCAGTGTTTGCTCGGCCAACGGTAAGAAAGCATCTTTACTTGTCGCAACTCACTGAAATACCGAGTTTTGCTGCTTCAATACTCTTCATCTATTGGCGTCTCAAGTTTCTAATTGGAGTCTTCTGATTCTTAGTCTTCTTAAAGTTAAATAAAAAGCAGTTAAAGAATACATGCATAAAACCTTTGATTTGTTCACCATGTTATTATTTGGACTAGGCTTGGAGCTTGCTTGTGATAGTATTTTCTTGTCTATTGTGGTAGCTACTGTTAATTACCTTTTTTCTTTCTTTCTCAGGATCCACAAGTTGTCACTGGCTCACATGATACAACTATCAAGTTCTGGGATCTTGTAGCTGGTAATTCAACTATTAAACTTGACATTGTCCACCAAATGGTTCCGTTTATCTGTATCCGTTACAGTTGTTTGTTTCTCCAGGGAAAACTATGTGTACTCTTACACACCATAAGAAGTCTGTTCGGGCCATGGCACTACATCCAAAAGAGTTAGTACCCAGGGATTCATTTTTTAAATTATTTGGTACCCATGGATCCATATTTTCCATTATGTACATTGCTGGAACCTTTACAGTAACTTCTCTTATGTAGGAAATCATTTGCTTCAGCATCTGCCGACAACATAAAAAAGTGGAGTCTGCCCAAAGGCGAATTTCTGCACAACATGCTGTGAGTTCACTTATTTGTATCCATACTTTTTCACCTTGTCTATAAGTGACACAGTTTGTTATTTAGCTAACTGTAATTTGAAACAATTAAGTACAGCACTATATGTCAATGCAACTCAGATTCCATGATTCCATCATTTGTAATCAAAATACATTTTAGGTCTGCTTTATAACCTTCTTTGGTAAATGAGTGCGCGCCATCTATGCTGACCAGGATGTCTTTTTTGTCTTCATTTGTGTGCATTCAAATGGTTGATTAATGGGTATGAATTTGCTGGTGTTCTTATTGTAAGTTTGAATTCTAATGCCCTAGATCTACCTATGGACATTACCAAAGTCAAGTTCCTCTTATCTCAGAGTTATGGAAAACTTTCGAGGCATTTGTGCTACTCTCTCTGATCCAAATTAATTGTCGCAGCTTTAGTACAACTTTGTACTACTAAAGTTGTACTAGAGCTGCGACAATTAATATGGATCGAAGGGAGTATTTGTTTTAGCAATTTCAAAAGTATATTATTGTTATTCTGTAATATCAAAACATGCTACTTGCCCTAGATAATGACCATCCGGTGTCTTGGTCTCATCCTGCTCAACATTGATTCCTGACAATGCCACTAGTATTGCTACTACAAAGTGCAAACGGAGAACTCACACAGTTTGGCATAAGTTGCATTCATCTTTCATAATCCAATATATTGCATTGCCCCTCTAGTCACGATTTCAACATCTGGATGTGATTTTTTTGCTCAGTCCAACATCCTCATGCACTAAACTTCTCATCTGTTATCACCTTCAGGTCCCAGCAAAAAACAATTCTAAATGCAATGGCTGTTAATGAGGATGGTGTCCTGGCAACTGCAGGTAAATGCATTGACAGAGTGCCATATTCTTCCAACCTTTTGGGCTCCCCATCATGCTTTCTCAAGTGTAGTAAGATTTTGCAGGGGATAATGGAAGCATGTGGTTTTGGGATTGGAAGAGCGGCCACAATTTTCAGCAAGAACAGACTATTGTCCAGCCTGGTACGTACTACTACGCATTCCGCATTGGTTGACAGGCTCACAAGTGATATTCAGCTCGGCCATTTCGATTTTTTATGAAGTTTTTCCTCTTATGAGGGGTTCTGAATAATGATGTATCAGAAATGCTAGTGACACTGGCAAAACTGGTCTAACCTTGATGTTTGTTTACAGCTGGAATCACTGATTATCTGCATCCATGTTGTCTTGAATTTCAGGATCATTGGAGAGTGAAGCATGTATATATGCCCTTTCTTATGATAATAGTGGATCAAGGCTTGTGACATGCGAGGCAGATAAAACAATAAAGATGTGGAAAGAAGATTTAACAGCAACACCAGAAACCCACCCTGTCAACTTCAAGCCACCAAAAGACATCCGGAGATATTGATTGCCACATAAGTTACAAGATTTGTTTCGACCACCCAAATTCTACCCTTTGGTTGAGTGTTCACCTCCTTTATGGCGGTGTTCAAGCCCTAACGTCCCTGTTGTATAATACAGATGGTGTTCTAGTATTTATTGCTGAATCTGAAGCATGTTTTCTAGTTCAAATATATTTTGTTCTATGCATTGGGAATTTTTGTGATCTATCAAAATTGAATTTCTGCAGCTGTAGTGGTGTTTGTAAGTCACTACAGGTTCTCTGTAAGATTGAGATCTTGCTAATGCTTCAGGCTAGGTTCAACAGTATGATTTTTTTCACCTAACATCATTATTGAGGCTTGCGAAAAGCTTAACGTGGATGATGTATTATTCCATGCTGAAAGCTCTTCGGTTGCTGCTGGTGCAGTTATTCGCGATGAGTTGGACTATTTTTCTTTTTTCTTTTTGCTGCTGCCTAAGCATTGTTTGATTCAAGCTGACAAGTTGGTTGCAATACGACTGGAAGGCTTGATGTGTATCTGGATGTAGAAACCTGCAATTAGTCAAAATCTGTAGTTCATGGAGAAACGAGGACTACTGAAAGCTAATGCTGATGGGTTTATCTGGGGATAGTATAACCATGGTGGCTGGTGTGTCATAAATCCGTGGCTATAGAGGAGAGGTGATCACAGCAAAGGCCGGAAGCAAATCCATTCAGTGCTGAATGCATTTTATCTTGCCACGAACCTGGGAATCATGAACCTGATTCATAAAAATGGATGCTATCTTCTCGCTCAGGCTATCAGTCCGGTACCCTGGAGTGCCCGTCCAAAATATTGGCGTTGACTGCCCTTGGGAAGCTGTTTGCATGGACACAGAAACTTTGGTGAGCCCAGCCCTCCTCGCGTTCGCTAGTTCATTTCCACGCCATCTTTTTGATGAGACGGGGGCGGCCAAATCCTGCGCCAATTATTTGGCATGGCCCGGATTGGCAGGGCCAGCTCAGGCGCAAGCCAAACAGCCCAAAAATAATTTGCTATTGGCGGAAAGGCAAATTGGGAATAGGTTGCTAAGTTACTACAATGAGGTATTGAGGTGTCAACTTTGGATGCAAGGGAATCCCATGGCTGGGCATATGTGTATTCCGGCACCAAAATGTGATAGTTAATACATCCAGTTTTCTCTAAAAACCCACTTCTTCTCCACATAGTTCAAACTTTCCACACGAGTATGACGGGAATCTTTTTTTGCAGCGATGCAATGTACTAGATTACTTTCAAATTTCAAAAGGCGAAAAACAATTCCAAACCAACATCTGACCTTCTCAAGATATCAAGGTTTACCCCAAAAAAGGGATATCAAGGTTTACCCCAAAAAAGGGATATCAAGGTTTACCCATCAACACTTCAGTTCTCAACCTAACGAGAATAAAGTTAAAGCAGTTAGCTGAAACCAACATTAGTCACTGCAGCAGGGCCTACTCTATCTCCACCAATAAGAATTCCTAGCGAGCGTGGGTTCACTTGAGATGGCACTCGTAGTCTGATCTGACCATAGCAAAAAAATTACAGCTCGTAAAATGATTCGACCTAGCTATTCACATCTGAGAAACCTCTACTGGCCTAACTAGGCTCTCCGTAAGGCTTTGCGTAGCTCTGTTTGATAGTCACCAAACTGAATGCCAGTAGGAGGATGCATGTTGAAAACGTAAGCGACTGGTGCTGATACTTGCATCCCATTTGGATAACTTGGGGCGTCCGAAAACCATCCCAGAGTCCCTTCATCGAACATAAATGATTCACGCAGAAAATAGAAGCATTCCCTTGCCAATCTTTCAGCCTGTAAAAATGGCAGCAAGGTCATACTCAGATAACCTGGATTAAGTTATTCAGGCAAAAGGTACAAGCAAATAAGAAAATATCTATCATTAATCAGGCACAACAGTAGTTTTTAGCTGTATATTTTGCTTCTAAGAAATTGGCATACCTGTAAGTGAACAAATTTTGTGTTGTTCATGATCAAGACAACCTGCAAATTGGGCAATGTCTCTGACAAGGTCTTGATGGCAATATGCTCAAAGAATTTCTGCAGGAGAACTCTCTCATTCATTGATTCATCAGAATCAAAATCAGCAAACCAGAAAACCCGCTGTAACTTTGCCCAAGGAACGGGTAGTTTACGTTCACCACCAAGAATCAGACGACAAGGATCAGCCACATTCTGGAGTATCATGATGCCGTTTGTCACTGAATCAGATTCCACTGAATGCAGACCAGGTGTACATGTAACTATCTTAGTGGGGTCATAATAGTGGCAAATTTTATAGGAGAACTGCAGATTTTTGTCATTCATGATAAGAACATGCCCATCTCCACCTGCAGGCAGCAACTTCGCACAACATACTGCGGTAGGCATGTCTTCTTGAGAGCATATTCCAGATGTAATAGATGAAGTTTTCAAGTTCGAGGAGCCACAATCATGTGAAAATGAACAAGAGCTACCATTTCTACAACCCTGATCATAAGGAATAGCACATCAGATAAAAAGATTACAGCTCAATAGTCAAAACATTAAACTCGGGCAGCTCAATAGATAATTTTTAAAATAGACGTGCAGTTAAATAAACACAGGCAAGCTCAATAAATAATTTTTTAATGAGCTTCAAGCTGGCATACTATCGAACTGTTGTTAATGGCATTTACTGTGTTCTAAAAAATTCATTTACCAGTTAAATCACTATTTTGTTCATAGTCTCACCAATGAATTTCCTTGAATTACTTCATACAGTAATAGTATGTCAAAACATTAAACTCGCTAGACAGACACACACACAAACACACACACACACACACACACACACACACACACTGCAATACTAATAACATAACCCTACCAATTATAAGCTGGAACGTTAGTGACATGACCAAAAGAAAATGGGAAAAACAAACTGCTGAAAATATGGTACCTGTAATGTAAGGAAGAACTTGCATACTGGTTTGGGGGCACGAGAGGAATGAGAAAAAGGGCATGTGTTGCCTCGAGTACAGGATCCACGTATAAAGAACACACACATCTCACTTTCAACGGTTTGTTGAGCATAACCACTAACTCGTTCCCTACAAGAAACTACATTGTCCTCTGCAAGTTGTGTCTTCATCTGGAAGCCAACCAAGAATCATTATGTTTGCAACATGGTGAATAAATATTTATACTAATTTTTCTATTGAATAAGGAAATTTTGACGAAGCATGAAGTTACAACACACCTCCTTAATAAGCGCCTTCAGTACGACAACAGTGAGAGTGACCCCAAAATCAGTTGCAGAAACATAAGGGGTTGCAGCACACTTCCTCTGTGAACCCAAGTGGGAACTCTCAGATTCCAGGGAGAGTGAATTCATATCCTCTGGCTCTAGTACTTTATGGTGAAGACACACATGGTGGAATTCAGAAGGCAGAAGGTACTTAGGAGGATCGATTTCCACAAGAAAACTAGGCCTAAAACGGTGCAGTGTGCACATAACATCATCGTCTGTTGAAAAGAAAGAGTTAACCAATATCAGTATTGCTTACATTATTTCAATTTTGGTACAAGTTCATCATACAGATTTTTTTTTGGAAGGAACTTCTGCATAACCCACTAGGCTACCATTTCTATATTTTACGTACATAGTTCATTTGTTCAATGATTTAAAAGAAGTAATAATTCAGGTTTGATTTGAATTCATCATTTGGCTGAGAATCTTTACATATATTCAAAGTAATAAAGCAGTAAAATACAGTGAATAGTGCAGTAGCAATAAATGCAATAGTATTGGCTTCCATAATCGAATTATTCATTTTATTTTGTCAGGATGTAATCACGATGATATAAAATTTTGATTTCTGTAAATTAACAAGATGACTTTTCCATTGCGGTGATACTGAATAGGATCGACATTGTGAATAACTTCATCCGATCTATTAATTCGATTCATCAACAAGAATATAATAGGAATTTTATCCAAACATCTCATTTATAATGATACATAATAAGTGTGAAAAATGTACCCAGGGCACACACTACAAACATGAACAATGTGCGATCAAACTACAGTGAATTGTGCAGTAGCAATAAATGCAATAGTATTGGCTTCCATAATCGGATTATTCATTTTATTTTATCAGGATGTAATTGCGATGACATAAAATTTTGACTTTGTAAATTCAACAAGATGACTTTTCCATCCCGGTGATACTGAATGGATTGTGAAAAACAACATCTGATCTATCAATTAGATTCATGAACAAGAATAGAATAGGAATTTTATCCAAACATCGGTACATAATAAGTGTGAAAAATGTGCCCAACAAACACTACAAACATGAACAATGTGTGATCAAATTATGCATATAGTGAGAGTAACTCATAGATGAGCACAACATTCATTTTATCTTTTTTTTATCACAAGTAGGAAGAACTTACAAATTTCAGAGATATTGTTGAGTGCTGCTGGCAAGAGGTTATGAAATGCACACCACACTTCTTCCTGTTTAGAGATAAAGGCATGATATGCTGTTGGCTCTTGTGCGTCCGCCACCATTTTCAGATACTCTTGACGATACTTGTCCTGAAACATATGAAAATGTAGTGATAAAGTAACTAATGTTTCAAACAGAAGACCATGATAAGTGCATTTTGATTCATCAATAATCATTCTCACGAAGGCCAAGACCGTAGCTTTCTAGCAACAGTCATTCACTGGGAATGGGCCTGAGAGAGTAAACTGTGTCGCTGTTGATGGAATCTTGGAAAAAGAAATGAGCAATGCATTAGTAAATGTAGTACTTTTTTAAGAACGTACAAACAGCATTTGCACATCGAAGCAAGCTATGGAAGAGTTTTAGTTCATGGGCAAGACAATTGCACAATTCTCAAAACAAAACAGTAAATGTTTAACATAATGTGGGTTTTGAAACTTACTACTAATAACCAACTATCAGATGCAACAGGTCCTGAAAATATGCACAGTGATTACTAGAAAAAGTGAAGGCGTACCTTAAACATTCGCTGCCAAAATTGGAATGCACAAAGGTTTCCAATTAATGTAGCTTCCTTCTTGCCAATTTTCAGGTTGCTATCCTCGTCGAAGTAATTGTCTCTAAACATCTTACACTGGAAAACAGGCAGTTGGATACATATATAATATAATATATAACTAAAATACAACACAGGGATCTAAGCATTTTGCAAGAGGCAACTGAAACATACCAATGCTTGATAGCCAAAAGGTTGCAGGATAGGAAGTGGTTGGATGTCCAACATAATGCCTATTAGAATTCCTTCATGGAGAAAGCCAATCTCCGCAAATTTCAGGGCAAGAACAGAAGCATCAAACGATAATGGCAAGCTATTGAGCAAACAGCCATAAAAAGTGGGCTCATAACGCCCTCTAGGAGAAGTTGGCTTAACCAATGCATGGATTTGAACAAGTGAGTCTAGTGCATCTTGAATAACATCCAAATTTGGAGGGTCGAGAACTTTTTGCAGCACGACTGGAAAAAGTGAACTGTTAGTGAGAATATTACCTTAATGCTTAATCTAAGCCAAATAACAAGAAATGCAGTATATACCCCCCCCCCCCCCCCCCCCACCCACATATACCCAGATAAAGTTTGTTTTCAAATGCATGTAGTCAGAACTTTTAAACCTTGGATCGCTAATATACATAGAAGAATTTGGTGATTTTTCTATAAGTTGACAGAATAGTGTTATGGAATTAAATGGTCAAACTTAAGGCTGTGCAAAGTGTAAAAAAATAGGCACTTAAGGACAGATGGTGCAGTGACTAACATGTGGACAACCAAATATATAAATATTTATATAACAGAAACTGGTCATGTGAGAAGAAACATCAACCAGTATTAGTTGAATTTCAGTAAAACAAATACCATTAGGATCATTCATAGCTCTTGACTCTGCACAGCAAACCATGAGCACTTGCTCTCTTAACGATAACCTTAAAATGGCAGGATGTTCATGATCATCTAAACTGTTGTAAAATGGTCCAGTTACCAAGCGATAAATTTGACCATCACAGGTTCGGCCTGTTCTGCCTTTCCGCTGCTCAGCCTAGAAGAGGTTAAAGTAGTTGTAAGCGTCAGGGTTAAAGTAAGTTTTTAAAATGGATAACACCAGTATATTTGTGAGATTAACCTGAGACTTGGAAGCCCATACAAGCCCAGCTGAGTCTGTTTTCCTGATTGGATCCCAATAGACTTGCAATGATCTACAGGAATCAATAACATAAGCCACTCCAGGAATAGTGACAGATGATTCGGCAATGTTTGTCGCCAGTATAACCTGCAATGTGAAGTACAAACGACTCAGAGAAATCGGTTGACAAGATGAAATTGTTCCAATCATGTAAGCATGCATACATCCATGCTAAGTTTTACCTACACATTATTGTTTAATTGCAACATTTATGGTTACTAGGGCCAAGGATCAAATCTATACCGATAAGTTGGAATTGTGCCCTGGTCACTAAAACGTGCAAGGGGAGTGGTGGAGAGAAAAATAAGCTGAACTCATTTGTTTTCAGACGTGGAAACACAGAACTTTTTCTGGCAATGGAGTGGAGGGGGCACTTCGGTGGGCCACATATACTGTGAACGGACACAGCCAATCAAAGTCATCATGTTACAAGATGAATAAAATTAAGAATAAGCAAATAATGATAGTGATATATATAGGAAACAACTCCACAAGTACACCATCTGCATAATATTTCAATTTTGTCACCATGTCCCACTACTGGCACCACATAACTTGCGAGATTATCTTAACAGGTAAAAAATGTTTAACTGAACCAAGGTAATTGCAATAAAACAACGAATACCTTTCGGCAAGACTTTGAGACCTTCATAGTTTGAAGTGCTTCATCAGTGTCAATGCTGCGATGAAGAATGTGCACCTTGAAAACTGATCTAACAGATGACAGACGGATCCACTGCTGCTCCAATGCATAGTATGTAGGAAGGAAAACCAAAATGCTATTTTCAAGGTCTGGATCACTTCGGTGTATGTGCAACAGTAACTCGTGGATAAGTTGATACACGTCCGAGTTTAGACCAGCATCAGCGTCAGCATCCTCCCCAGAGCAATACTTTGTTGAAAGTGATTCAGAATTCATCTTGAGAATATCAGCAATCTGACATTGCATCAGGTGACAACAGTAAATAACAGACTAGAAGAGATCCATGTAAAGTACTGATCGTATCAAATAAGGCAAATCACAAACTAGACAATGGAAGGTGACAATTTCAAGGCGAAAGCTCTTACGCCCTTACAAAGAGATCAAACCCTTAAGCCACTAGGGCATAGATTAACATGTCAGACACAAGGTGGCCTGCATGTCAGACAGGGGGTCTTCAATGGAGGGGAGGGGGTAAGGATTTAACCCAAATTCTAATAATAGTTAAATGAACCCAATCTAATTAAATAACTCACAATTGTAACATAATTCATTAATGAGAATGATGCAATGCTACATTCGTTAAATAATACTCCTTTTGTAAAATCCAATGTACATACATATACTCCCTCCATTCCTAAATACCCCCTCCGTCCGGAAATACTTGTCATCAAAATGAATAAAAGGGGATGTATGACAAGTATTTCCGGACGGAGGGGGTATAAGACAAGAGCAAATAGGAAACAAACTGCAGCATCTTCAGTAACAAGGCACTGTAGATACTAGAAGGTACATTATTAAACTTCCAGAAGAAATTTAGGTAAGATAATATCGACATTTCATGGTATATTAGTAAGCCAAACATTGAGAGCCCAGTTAAACGCTGAAGTCAGCTACAATACATACCTGCTCAAGGTATAGGACTTCTCTCTGAAAAATGCGCGTACGAGGACTGGTTGGAATGGCAATCACTTCAACCCTTTCACCCCTTCCAAGATCTCTAAAGTATTCCTTGTATCTTGTGATATCAGCAGTAGCAGACATTAAAACCAACCTATGTCAAGAGTGACATGACATATCTTAGCAATAAGAAGGAAGTAAGATAATTTTGTAAGGTGGACAGAAATGAAATGTGCCAATGCATGTTATCAGAGTTCTTACCTTAAGTCATTTTTTTTCATCATGAACTGCTTAACACAAGCAAGTACAAGATCAGATTCGACAGACCTTTCATGTATTTCATCAAGAATAATAACCTTATATTTCAATGCAGCAAGGCCCTTATCACGCATTTGCTCCAGTACAACACCAGCTGTTTTGAAAACAATTTTTGACCTGATATAGCACAAATGATATATCACAAAATCAACGAACTGGTGAGAAAATCATGAGGTTCAGGTGTGCAAGATACATCAATTAAATATAATGCTACATATACTGGAAGGAGTTAAGTAGGCAAGCACTGAAAATACACTAAATGTGGATATCCTGCGCAGTAATGCCCATGGAGAATGCAGAATGAAGAAGAAAATGAATATAACGATTCATTCATCTGCCTAATATCAGGGACTAAGGAGCCATTGGCTCGCGAATTCAGTGAGAAATTACCTTTTTGAATTGAGATTTGACACATTGGAGTGACCAATATGATATCCAACCTCTTCTCCAACCTGACAGTTGCGAGATTCAGCCACCATTTGAGCAATAGCTACTACAGCAAACCTCCTTGGCTGTGTGCACATAATTGGTTCCAAATTTCCTTCTAGGAGGAACTGGGGAACCATGGAGCTCTTTCCTACAGCAATTTAACGGGTTAAATCCATTAGTGTGACTAAAAATAAAGTTAACATCCTAAAGCAGGATAATGTATGCGAGTAACATAGTCCAATCATACAGAAGTATGATTTCTACATCATTCCTCCATTGTATGTCGGATGAGCATGCGTGCATTCAGAAAAGCCTAAAACCAAACAAAAGCTGTTACATAAAAATGCAAGGAAATTCAGAAAAGAAGAGTCTCCGAAAAGGTAGCGATGAATATAACAGATCTAAATTGCGAGCCTTTTTTTAGTAAAACCCCAAATCCAGAAGATTGGTTATTAGAAGGTAGATCCACACTCGCGTCAGAACTCAGAAGAAATCAAAATAAGTAAAAGGAAGAAAAGTTCGGGAGAAAAATTCAAGAACCACCACTCTCCCAAAAACCCTTCCTCCGTCGTCCATCTCTTGCCCTTTCCCCTAAAAAGGGAGAAAGCAAGGCAGAGATCCCCAATGCCGCCATCCAATCAGAGTTGAAACACGCAGTTCCCAATCTGGCAGAAACCCCTGCTCCAACAAACCCCCAATGCCGCCACCCACGATAGACCCAAAACCCCATTAAACAGTAGATGCAAAAAAAAGGCCGGAAAAAGCAGATGAACAAACAGAGCGGCAGGAAGCAAACAAGGGAATTTGCGGAAATCCAGGCCAAAAATCCGTGGTTTTCGGTTAAAAAAAGGGATAAACCTCCCCCAAACCCCAAATGCCACCAAAAAAATCGAATCACCCAAATGCGAGCGATCGAGGCAGGAAGGAACGTATGTCGAAGGAAAAGCGACTCGATTGTTACCGCATCCGGTGTCCCCAACGATCAGGGTGACGCGGTTCTCCTTGACCTTCTCGACGATCCTGTCGCGGAGAGCCTCCGTGGCGACCGGCGGCCGCCGCCGCCGCGGCGCGTCCTCCTGCTCGACGCCCTGCATGACGGAGGCGGCGGGGAGGTCTCCCCTCCTCCTCGAGAGAGAGACGGCGGCGGGCGGCGCTGCCTTCCCTTCTTGCACTGCAAGGCTCGCGCCCGCCCTCCGTACCAGTAGTGGGGGGTTGAGTTTCCCTTTTGAAGACACGACAAGTCCGGAGGCAGCGGCACGGCGCATGGACCGGCCCCGAGGAGAGCACGGGGGCGGCGCGTGATTCCGCGGTGCACCAACACCAGGTCCACGCCTGGGTCGTGTCTCCTGCACACGACCTCTGTTGACCCATCGCGATATTTTCCACAGCTGGCGAGCACGAGAAGTCCGCACGAGAAGGACACTGTCAAGCGGGACAGGGGGGGTCAGCTTCTGTTGACTGGGTGAACGGTGAACAACCTGTATTCAATCGTGGATTATCGGAAAACAACGGTTGCAGGTGTTCCGCAGCTCCCGCCCACGAGTCCGGTCCAGCCGGCCATCCAATCATATTCTCTAGATATATTCACCTATGGTATTTTTTCGCCTAACTAAGACCCGCAAACCAAGCCCCATATGTTTTTTTTTTAGAATTTTTCATTCATATCATGAATCAGTACAAAGTAGTTGACCCTTACAAGCACACTGAAAAGCAAACATGAAGGACCATGAACACCTAGAGTACCCTAAGACAACCATAATACAAGAAGATCTCCGGAGCCCTGTGTTATCGTCCCTGAATCTTAAGAGAAGACCCCTGCAGCAGAAAGATCTGCAACCAGTCGCAAACAGGTCATCATCTTCGACAACGGTACAATTGCCGCCACGTTGCTTCCTCCTTTCTTGACACCAGCGCTGAGAGGGCATGAACATCAATCCAACACACCTGCAACAGCCGTCGCCATCTTTGGCTTTGAGTACCGCGAAAAGTGTCCCTTCCGGAAGGAAGAGAACTCGAGTCATCCGACCGGTCCAGCACCGCGGCCGGGTCATCCGCCCGGACAAAGCAGGATCTCCCACCAGCATCAGTGCAGAGGAAGGAGAAGAACAGCAGCAACAAATCATACCAACAAGGAAGAAGAAGGGTCTTCGTCTCCCTGCCTCCATCGCCCATCTGAGGATCCAAACGGCCAGTGCCGATGGACCTCCAACCACCATAGCCCGCGACCTCGACGAGATCCGGGGATCCCAACACCGCTGGCTCCTGGACGAAGGCAAAAGCCTCGCCTGACCGCGAACGGAGCCCGGAGAAACTTATTTCGACGCGACACCACCGCAACGGCCTCGGCAGCGTCTCTCTCAACCCTAACCCTACCACACACCCACCTAGTGAACAGACCTGAGGTTTCCCCTCCCTCCCGCCGCCGGAGCGACCGACGGAGAGAGAGGGAACCGGCGGCGTCACCGGCGACGCGCAAGGGATCCCTAGTCACCTCCTTGATCGCCTTGTTTGGGATGTACATCACCATTCATATCCGGTCCATATGTGGGGTGGATAGAGGGACTCTCGGACACGTCCATCACGTCGGATCAACATGTGAGACCCGCACGAAAAAGCTTTGATCCGTCGGAGGAGGTCACTGGTTTGGTGACTGCATTCATGGTGCCACTCTGGCAAGAACCCGACTATTTATTTAACCAAACGGCGAGGGCAAACCCTGGTCGTCCACATTTCCCTCCTTTTCTTCGCGCCTGCGCCGCCACCGAATCACCAATCTCTTTCCCCTTCTGCTTGGGCCTCCCTGACTGCCATGGTCAGAGAGAAGATAATCCTGCTACAAAATGCTAACGTCCTAGGGCCGGGCGGAGATCGTGTGGGAGATGTGTGCCGTCGAGGAATGCCGTGCCACTGAGGCACACCACAAGACGAAGGCAAACACGTTGATTAGCGTGCAGAGAAGGACGAGGCGCAGGCGCAGTGAGAGGTCGAGGTGCCGGAAGACGAGGATGAGGCGGCATGGAGGTTGAGCCCGACGATTTTGGGCGGAGGTGTGATGGGGTGGTCGAGCAAGCGGGGAATGCCTCGTATGTGACGTTGGTCGCCGATTGCAAACTCATAGCCGAGAACCTAGACTCGGTCCAGTATGAGCAGAAGATGGTGGAGAACCGCCGCCTTACCTACCTCGCTGATGTGGAGCGGAAGCTTCTCTTCACGGACGAGGACGAGGAGGCCCCGGAGCATCGCTAGTGGCCTCGGTAATGGGGTATTTGATATCTCCGACGATGAGTAGGATTAGAGTAGTTTGCTTCATGCATTATGATTACCTAGATATAATGGGCATTGCATGGAGTAGTACGAAAATGGGGGTTTTAAAATGAAAGTGTGGTTGCAATGGTGGACAAATGAGGGGTGATTGGGTCCTATCCATGGACTTATAGGGGGGGTCATATTTTGTCAAGGGTAGTTGTACCCCAACTCTAAAATTATGCACTCAAGTTACAAAAAATCAGTTCGGCTCTAGGGAGCATTTGTCCCCAAGCGCCAATTTTATTTTTCCAAATGTGGGGAAAATACAAAAACTTTTAGACCCAAATTTTATCCCTAAACTTTTTGGGAGGAAACATAAATATTTCAACATGTGCAAAGAAGAAAACAAGATTTTTTTGGGTAAGCATCTACTTTATTTAAGCAAAGTCCGAGACTTCATCCATGATTACACTTAGAATACAATCCGGAGGTGACGACCGCCAAACCATACACACTCCATCACCTACAGCTAGTCTAGCTAGGGTGTGAGCAGCCTTATTTGCTGATCTTCTTCTCCAAGTAACCTTGCAATCCTGCCAGCAACACATTAGTGACTTAATGTCCTCCACAATAGTGCCCACCATCGAAAGGTTTCTCTTCGCGTCGTTGATCATGCACACGGCCTCTTTGCTGTCCATCTCCACATGTAGCCTCTGAAAGTGAAGTTCCCACCCAACCTGCAAGGCTTTTCGACATGCCATAAGCTCTGCCACTTCATGTTTTGTCACTTGAGGAAAGAGATGAGCGAGGGCACCATGAAAGGCTCCTGCGTGGTCGCGAAAGACAACCCCGCCACCTCCATCACCCGAGCTCCTGCCCACCGCTCCATCCACATTCGCCTTGGTCCATCCTTGCTCCGGCGGACACCACTGTCCACAGGAGGCGCTGATGAGGACCGAAGCTTCTTTGGCACCGCATTACTCCACTCGTCCATGAAGCGGGAGACCGACGCAGCAACCTCAATTGCATCTTGGATCCGGACGCCATCCCTCGTAGCATTGCTAGCCAGCCACAGACCATAAGCTCCCTGAAAAAACATCTCTTTCTGCTCCTCCTGCGCCTCACCTATCCAGGACCGAAGCCACCGTCCCAGTGCATGGTTTGATTCAATCACTTCATGCGGGACCAAAGCATGAATGCTCCTCTTCTTAGCTAGTTCTTGCCAGAAAACCTTCGAGTGTGGACAGCCCCGGAAGCGGTGGACCAGTGTCTCTTCCCTCCCACACGCCGCGCAGAAAACGCCCGGCTTAATGCGCCGGCGATGCAACCCTGACCAAGTGGCCAGCCCATTAGACAGAAGTCTCCATACATGAATTTTAACTTTATTTGAGACATGGGTATTCCACAAAGTCAGCCAATTCCTGTGAGTGTGTACCGACGACGAACCTCCTGGTCGGCCAGCTTTCGCACGCCGTATACTCATAGCAAGATGGTAGGCAGAACAAACGGTGAACTCCCCAGATTTTGTAAAGTTCCAAGCTAGGAGATCATGAGCCCCATGCCAGCCACCGGAATTTGCTTAATATCCTCAACATCATCAGCAGAAAACATTGCATCAATAGTTGCATGATCCCAGCCATCACCACCTTCCGAGAGCAGGTCCGCCACCCTAGTGATTCCATGCATGAATATTTGTCCTAGTGGCCGCATGGAACCCTTTCGAGGAATCCAGTTATCATGGTGAATTAAGATATCAGCCCCATCTCCAACACGCCAAACCAGCCCCTCTTTCAACAAGTCACGACAAAAAAGGATACTCCGAAAGGTGTATGATCCGTTTGAGGGGCACGTAGCCTGCATGATAGAGGAATCCTTATAGTATCATGCTCGTAGAAGCCTGGTGACGAGCGAGTCAAGCTCTTGCAGAAGCCTCCATGCTTTCTTAGCTAACAAAGCTTGGTTGAAAGCCTCAAAATTCCTGAAGCCCATGCCACCATCTCATTTTGGAAGACACATCTTGTCCCATGCTACCCAATGAACTTTGTTCTCACCATGAGTTGACCCCCACCAGAAGTTAGAAGAGATCGTAGTCAGGTTCTGACACATTTTCTTTGAGAGTTGAAAACAACTCATGGTGAAAGTTGGTGTAGCTTGCAGCCCAGACTTCGCAAGAACTTCTTTGGCCGCTTTCGAGAGCCCTTGTCCTTTCCATCCCAAGACCTTGCCCCGAGCACTCTCCCTCACAGGCTTGAAAGTACCATCTTTTGATCTTCCCACCACAGTTGGTAGGCCCAAATACTTCTCACTGAGTGCTTCAGATGTAATACCAATGATCCCCTTTAACATGGCCTTTTTATTCTCAGCACATCCTTTACCAAAGAAGATAGATGACTTTTGTAAGTTGACCCGTTGCCCAGAAGCTTACTCATAGCACTGAAGGATATCTCTAAGAGTCTCCAAATTATCATGTGATCCCTCCAAGAAAACAATGCTGTCATCCGCAAATAACAGGTGAGTCACATGGGGGGCAGTGCTCCCAAATGACACTCCTCTAATCCTCCTTTCCTGTTGAGCTTTCTTCAACAGTACAGAAAAACCTTCAACACAGAAAAGAAAGAGGTAGGGAGACAAAGGGTCCCCCTGCCTAAGCCCTCTTGATGGCAAAAATAGATCAGAGAGACCCCCATTGAGCTTAACAGAAAATCTGGCGGTACGAACACACCTCATGATCATGTCAACCCAAACCTGGTCAAAACCAAACTTCTGCATAACTTGTTCCAAGAAGGTCCACTCCACATGATCATACGCTTTCATCATGTCTAACTTTACAGCACAAAGAGGTTTTTTCCTCTTCCGGTCTCTGATTGCATGTACACATTCATACGCCACTAAGACATTGTCCATGATAAGCCTCCCCGGGACAAACATGCTTTGCTCCTCAGAAATCATGACCGGTAAAATACCGTTAAGCCGATTTGCCAACACCTTCGCTGCAATCTTATAAAGCACGTTACATAGGCTAATAGGACGAAACTAGGTTAACAACTCCGGAGAACTCACCTTGGGGATCATGACAATGACAGTATCATTAAAGGTCTCCAGGGTTGCACCACCCGCAAGGAAGTCATGAACAGCAGCACAAACATCTCCTTTCTGCAAAGACCAGTGTCTCTGATAGAACATAGCGGGCAAGCCGTCTGGCCCCGGGGCTTTGGTAGCTCCCATCTGGAAAAGAGCACACTCAATCTCCTCATCAGTTATTGGCGCAGTCAGCTTAGTGTTCATCTCAGTAGTAACCACTTCCTCCATCAGCCCTAGAACCGCGTCAGCTCCCGATGAGCCCTCTGAGCTAGACAGGTTGGCATAGAAGGCCGCAGCCATAGCCCTCAGCTCCACATCAGTAGTACACCTGCTGCCATCCGTCCGTTTCAGAGCACGGACAGTGTTCTTCCTCTTCCGATGCGTAGCTTGATTCTGAAAATACCTTGTATTTTGATCCCCTTCATGCAGCCACCCTACACGAGAGCGTTGCTTGTACATAATCTCCTCATGCTCGTACAGTTCTTGGAGCTGACCCTCCAAATCCCGCACCTCTAGTGAGGTACCAGAGACAAGAGCCCTTTGTTTAACATCTTCAAGATCTAGCTTCAACTTTTTTATTTGACGCCGGACCGACCCAAAGACCGTCCGGCCCCAGTGTTGAATTTCAGCAGTCATCACTTGCAGCTTTTCACCCATCCTCATCGCTCCCTGCTCCCCAGAGGCCGCATTATTCCATGCAGGGGTGACCATTGCTTCATAGCTCTCATGTCTAGCCCACATCTCTTCATACATAAACCTCCTTGGGGTACCCAAATTAGCATCAAGAGCCATCTCCTGAGCTCTAGCAACAATTGCATTATGGTTCGACTCTTCTGTAATTATATGTTCAACTGTCGTGTCAGGAAACATTTGAAGGAAGCCATCATTGCACACTGCCCTGTCCAAGTGAACCTGGATGTTAGCCGAGCCATCCCTTTTGTTGTCCCAAGTATAAGGATACCCAAAGAAGCCTAGGTCAGCTAGACCACAATCAGCCAGGCAGTCCCTGAACTTGTCCATTTGTGTAAAGCTTCGCAAATTACCCCCTTGTTGTTCAGTCAGGAGAAGCGCTTCATTGAAATCCCCAAGACATATCCATGGTTGGTCATCTTGTCTTCTCAGATACCGAAGGGCCTCCCAAGATTTCTCTCTTAGCTCCGTGTGCGGCTCGCCGTAGAATCCAGTGATTCTGAACGCCTTGCCGTAAAAAACAACAGTTGCATCAATAAAATACTGACACCAGGGTCTAACAGTAACTTGAACATTGTCACGCCACCAAAGAGTTATGCCCCCACTTTTACCACAACAATCAACCGCAACCCCATCTCTGCAACCAAGACTCCACTTGATCTTCTCCATTGCCCGCGCTCTCTTCTTTGTCTCACACAAAAACACCACCGCTGGGTTGTATGACCTAATCAGGTCTCTGAGTTCGCCTACTGTCGAGTCCAACCCCAGTCCTCGACAGTTCTAGGCTAGGATATTCATTGCTCTCGGCGGCCCCGTCTCGCGGGGTCCGCCGCTTCATCGTAGTGTTCTGAGATACGGTCAAACACGGACGCTGTTTTGCGTCTTGTCTCGCGAACGAAAGTATCATTAGCTGCATACCTGTCCTGATCCCCTTTTGCAACCCATACCTGCTTGGTCCCACTTTTGCGACTATCAGATCCAGCATGCGAACTAGAGGAGCCGCCAATCTGAGGCTCCCCCTCATTGCGATACTTCCTGACATAGTAGCCCTTGCGCCTCTGTCTATCCTCATGCATAGGATAATTCTCATGCATATCGGGTCGCCCATGCATAACGGGTCCATCGTTTCTTGTTTCTTTCTCCGGCGCCCTGTGGCCCGAAACCCTAGCATCCCCATAGCCGTCAGCATACTCTCTATTATGTCCTTTTTCCCATCTGTCCTCATATGCGTCGCGACCAGTAGGCCAGTGCCTCTGGTGACTCTGCTCAACCAGCTTGTCACGCAATCTATCTTCTCTCCTCAGCTCCAACCCTTGCCTCAGGTCACCCCTGAAACGACTAGGAGCAAATTCATCCACTATGGTATCCGAGTTTTTGCCTGAGCCCCCACCAGTGTGGTACTCAGCAAAACCCCCAAAGTCTTTGGCTAGGTTTCTCTTTGTGGGTATATCTCTGGTCTTCGGACGATCAGCTCCAAACGAGCTAGTTTGACTGTTTGAACTACTAGCCGCTGCACTAGTCGAACCCTCTTTCCCTGTCATGTTCCTTCCTGGCGAAGCACGCAACCACTCTCCCCATTGAATCGAGGAGTCCACTAGAGGGTCACACACTCCACCAACATGCACAAGCCTGCCCCAGTCGAAGCAAAAATGAGGAATCTTTTCATAGTGGAAATCAAACCAAACGCCTTCTGTATCATCCTTCGACTTCTTCAAATTGAAACATCTGATCAGAGGCTCAAAAACAGATATTGAAACTCTGATACGCATATTCTCGCCTCTAGCAATCCCATCTCTATCAGTATCCACCTTCACAGTTGATCCCAGCTAGTTACCTAGCGCCTTTCCAAACACTTCTGTCCTTTTGTCCGGAGGCAGATCACTGACCCTAACCCACATATCAATCCGGTCGAACACCATCTCAGACGGCCTCACTTTCCCTTCGTAATCTTTCATGATTAGCATGTTGAAATCAAATTGCCATGGTCCATTTTGAAGAACGTGCCTCCAATCTCCCTCACATCCGAAGTGGACTACAAATATGTTGGATCCCATGTCCCGAAACTTTGCCTCCTTATGCAGTCCCCAGGCTCGCAGTAGAGTACGCTCAAGAGCAGACTTTTTCAGAGGTTTTGATGAGCATACCTTCCCAACCGCAGACCACTTGGATTCCATAGGGTGAGCCTGATCCTCTTCCTCAAAAACGATGCCATCAGCTTCTTTATCCAAGAGAACCATCCCCCAAGCCTTGCCGGGAGAATCGCTGCAGGATCCGGGGTCTTGCTCTCCACCGGAGACTTATACAGCCCCCGGCTAGCAGAACCAGTCGTCTTCTTCGTCGGCGTGACAGCCGCCGCCGCCGCCAACTTCAAAGCCGTGGTCGCCGATGTCCCCTCCTGCGCCGCAGCCTTTCCCTTCACCCACTCCGCCATCAGCCCCACATGAGGCAGATAGCAGCACGCCGACCCTGTGACCAGAGAGCATTGATTTTTGGCATTTTCTTACCACCAGATATTTTTTAATGGACAAAACATTACGTTGCCATTCTATTTCATCTGAAAATCTTCAAGCATGCTTTTTTTGAGCCGAAACCGTAGAACAATCGTTCTACGGTAATTTTCATTAATATATCATAAATTTACAAAAAAAATACAAGTCCATCCTAGACCCTCAACCAAGGCCGGTTTTATGAAACATCGCAGATATTACAAATAGAGAGCTATCCAATTACTGATCATCGTGGCCTTTTCATGCTTTGCTCTAAGAGTAGTGATCTCTAGACTTTCCTTGAGGTAGAATTTCCATGTACCTAGATGGATTGGTGCCTGCCTAAAGATCTTATCATTCCTGGTAAGCCAGATGCTCCAACAACCTAAAATCACAATTTCCATAGCAATATTTGTCGGCAGCTGATCCAGCGTGAGAAGTATTTCATCATATGTAGAAATGCCTTTGACTTTGGAGGGAGTAAGAATATTCCAACATGTCCATGCAAATGGGCAATCCCAAAAAAGGTGCGGAGAAGTCTCCTCAGTGCCATCCCCGCATAGGGCACAATTGTAACTCTCGAGATACATGCTTCTGCGTTGTAGCATGTTTCTGGTACTGATCCTATCATGAAGAAGGAGCCAGAAGAAGATTTTATGTCTGAGTCTACACGCCGAACTCCAGAGCTTCTTGAAAATGATGTGAGTTGTGCTTGGTCCCATGATCACTTTGTATAATTTCATAGATGAAAACTTGGTAGAGGTAGTACTAGAAAACCAGTAGTCTCTTTCAGCTGAGTCTGATCTATTCATGATGATCCCTTCAATGACATTGAACTGATTAAAAGCTTCCAGGGATAAAGGACGGTGGAACAACTGGCTGAGGTCATCAAGCTGGTAAACATTTCCAAGTGTGATTTCTTTGTTGATTGCAAAAGAGAATAGTTCTGGATATTGTGTTTGCAAAGGGGTGTTTTGCCAATTGTCTGCCCAAAGCTTAATTGTATCCCCAGTCCCAGCTTTACAAGTATGAAGGAGCCTGAAAGTGGAAGAAGTTTGAGTATTGCTTTCCACCAGAAAGATCCAATCATTCTCTCATTGGGCAAAGAGTGTTGATAATAAGACTCCCAGATAATATTCACCCATGGAATGTCATCTCTATTGAAGAACTTGTATAAGGACTTCATCATCATCGTTTTATTATGGGTGTGCAAGTCAAGAACACCTAGCCCTCCATGTGATTTAGGCTTGCAGACTTGTTCCCATGATATAAGTGCAACACCTCTGTCCCGAATAGCATACTTCCTCCAGAAACAGTTCATGAGGTAGGAGTTGATTTGCTTGATCATAGTCTTAGGAATCATGAGTGTGCACATGAAGAAAGTAGGCATACTGGTGAACACTGACTTAATGAGAGTAAGTTTGTCACCAGAGGAAAGCAAGATGGAGCAGCCTAACAGTCTGGTTTCAATTCTCTTTAGCAGAGGCACAAAATCTTCAATTCTTGGTTTGGCAGTGCAGAGGGGCAGACCAAGGTATTTGTGAGGGAGAGTACCAATATTACAACCCAGCTGAGTGGATAACTGTTGCATCTTCTCAGGAGGAGTGTTGATGGATATCAAAGTGGATTTAGAGTAGTTAATCTTGAGCCCAGTGTATTCAGCATAAAAGTTGAGTAAATGTTTGATTTGTTGAGCTTGTCTAATGTCTGCCTGAGCCAGCAGAATGGTGTCATCTGCATACTGAATAACAGGGAAGTCTGGGCTTGAGGTGTGCCTTAATGGTGAGCTGATAATAGAATTGCGCATGACTTCATTAAGCATTGACTGTAGAATATCAGCAACAATGACAAATATCAATGGAGAGAGAGGATCTCCTTGTCTCACACCTTTTTTTACAGAGAAATTGTTTGCCAGGGATCCCATTGAGCAGGACTGAAGAAAAACCAGAACCATAAATCATCTTAATCCATTGTATCCATTTGTGTCCAAAACCTTTAGCCTGAAGGACTTGAATAATAGTATCATGGCTTAGCATATCAAAAGCCTTCTCAAAATCCAATTTTAAAAGGAAAAGCTCTTCTCTGCTTTGGAAACACTGATGCACATACTCATAAGCCCAGGCCAAGCAATCTTGAATGCATCTGTTGTTCAGAAAACCATATTGATTC
Source organism: Triticum urartu (assembly GCF_003073215.2). Classification (NCBI taxonomy): domain Eukaryota; kingdom Viridiplantae; phylum Streptophyta; class Magnoliopsida; order Poales; family Poaceae; genus Triticum; species Triticum urartu. The sequence continues at coordinate 186,937,831 of NC_053024.1, read as the reverse complement.
TTATGCACTAGATTTTAAATTTATCTTCAAGCACGCTTCAAACACTAACATGAACATCTAGAAAATACAGAGTTTTTAAATTTATTATTCATGCAGGAGCAAAATGCTCCCGAGAGCCAAAGCACCATGCCCAGTTGCGAATATTGGTGTTGTCAAAGTCCATGGAGAAACCAGTCCAATAATGAGGTCACGATCGATCTCGAAGAAACCACCTCAGTAGGATGGGAAGGAAAATGTATACTCTTGACAATATACCGGATGCATGAAGAAGGTGGAATGCGCAACAAGATGTGGTATTGTGGTTGGATGGTCATGTGTAGGTTGTGACGATAAGGCTCACTTGAAGTAATCCAAGTGTTGAACATGGTCGCTGTACGTTATACCTGAATGTGTCCAAAAAACAAAAATTATTCCTGATATTCGTTTTCGTGTTTGAATAGATAACGTACACAATGCGTAGAGGCTAGAGCAACACGGGTCACAACTCACAAGTCTTGGCAAGTTGGCATCGGAAAAGAAGATGTGGCAACCAGACATGCCTTGACCGTTGAACCCAAAAGACAGTTGGACGAGTCCGGTGTCCTCCATGCTGCACGCAATGTCAGGTGCAGCAGCAGTTGCCAGTCTACAAAGGCCTGTAGCTGTAGCAGTGGCAGGGGGCAGGAGTAGTGTACAGTGTAGTTTATATATTTGTGTGGTTGGACAGGAGAAGCCGCGTGTTGTCCACCTCTCGCCTGGTTGTAGTACTATGTTGGTTCCGCTTCTACAGTTCCGGTGCAATTGTTCTGAACTATGCATGACCGTCATTATGATTTCTCTTATACAGTACTAGTTGAAGGAAACAAGTTGGGACGACCAAATTGAGAGAGCTACTAGCTCCCTGTCATGTGTTGATCTTGTTATAAATCGAATATACGGCTCACTTGAAGAAGGCTATCTTGGTTTTGTTTTTTTACCGGAAGGAAGCTTTATTGTTGGCAAAAGGACAAATGAGAAAAAATTAAAGCACCAAATCTCAGGCACGGGCTCAGCGCCAACTTCGGCAGCGTTAGCAAGCAGGGGACGTTGATGGCCGCTCCCCAAGCTTTTTTTGCCACGTGCAGTTGGGCATGGGGTACTGTATTTCTTTGTTGTTTTGCCCCCCTCTGTCGAAACCTAAACGGAATGAGAGTATGATTTTGAGTCCCCTCAATTCAGTCGTTTCTCTGCAACGGTAATCTCAATCCCTACTACTATAAGAGAATCTCTAGTAGAGCTGTCAGATTTCGGATTCCGGCAAACCCTTGAGGCGAACACTGGGATGCGCACGAAGATTTCCCCCCTCTTTAGCTCGCACACTCAACAATCTCACAGCCTAGTTTGACGGACCCAACGAACATAAGACACAAGATTTATACTGGTTTGGGCCACCGTTGTGGTGTAATACCCTACTTCAGTGTGGTGTGGTGGATTGCCTCTTGGGCTGAGAATGAACAGTTACAAGGAAAAAACAGCCTCCTGAGGAGAGGTGTTCTTGTGCTTGATGAACTTGTGCGAGGCTATGGATGGAATGGCTCCGATTCAAGATGAGATCCAAGATGAGATGCCTAGCTATGGTGGTGGCTAGTCATATTTATAGAGGCCCTGGTCCTCTTTCCAAATATTGAGTGGGAAGAGATCCCATAATGGCCAATTTGAAGGGGACAACTAGTACAAGCTATCCTAACAAAAGTAGTCTTCGCCTGCTAAAGGCTCTGGTGGTGACGTCGTCTTGGGCTCCATGGTGACCTCCGTCCTGCCTTCCTGCTGATCTTGGTCTTGTTGCACCGATATGGAAATCTTTGACCGATGCCTCGGAACTCCTCGCCTGCGCTTGCCTCCTTAACACCAAAGAGGGAACGAGGACACTATGCTCGCTGGCGCCCGCCTAGTCTTGATCGTCATGGTTTACGTCATTGGAACCTCGCGAGGTTCGCCTTGCCTTGATCTCTCCGCCCCTCATGAGCCAGCCTGGCGAGGCCACCCCTGAGGAGGTCTTGCCTCGTCCGCCTCGCGAGGCTTGTGAAGGAAATATGCCCTAGAGGCAATAATAAAGTTATTATTTATTTCCTTATATCATGATAAATGTTTATTATTCATGCTAGAATTGTATTAACCGGAAACATAATACATGTGTGAATACATAGACAAACAAAGTGTCACTAGTATGCCTCTACTTGACTAGCTCGTTAATCAAAGATGGTTATGTTTCCTAACCATGAACAAAGAGTTGTTATTTGATTAATAGGATCACATCATTAGTTGAATGATCTGATTGACATGACCCATTCCATTAGCTTAGCACCCGATCGTTTAGTATGTTGCTATTGCTTTCTTCATGACTTATACATGTTCCTATGACTATGAGATTATGCAACTCCCGTTTGCCGTAGGAACACTTTGGGTGCTACCAAACGTCACAACGTAACTGGGTGATTATAAAGGAGCATTACAGGTGTCTCCAAAGGTAGATGTTGGGTTGGCGTATTTCGAGATTAGGATTTGTCACTCCGATTGTCGGAGAGGTATCTCTGGGCCCTCTCGGTAATGCACATCACATAAGCCTTGCAAGCATTACAACTAATATGTTAGTTGTGAGATGATGTATTACGGAATGAGTAAAGAGACTTGTCGGTAACGAGATTGAACTAGGTATTGGATACCGACGATCGAATCTCGGGCAAGTAACATACCGATGACAAAGGGAACAACGTATGTTGTTATGCGGTCTGACCGATAAAGATCTTCGTAGAATATGTAGGAGCCAATATGGGCATCCAGGTCCCGCTATTGGTTATTGACTGGAGACGTGTCTCGGTCATGTCTACATTGTTCTCGAACCCATAGGGTCCGCACGCTTAAGGTTACGATGACAGTTATATTATGAGTTTATGCATTTTGATGTACCGAAGGTTGTTCGGAGTCCCGGATGTGATCACGGACATGACGAGGAGTCTCGAAATGGTCGAGACGTAAAGATTGATATATTGGAAGCCTATGTTTGGATATCGGAAGTGTTCCGGGTGAAATCGGGATTTTACCGGAGTACCGGGAGGTTACCGGAACCCCCCGGGAGCTATATGGGCCTTAGTGGGCTTTAGTGGAAAGGAGAAAGGGGCGGCCCAAGGTGGCTGTGCGCCTCCCCCCCTTCCCCTAGTCCTATTAGGACTAGGAGAGGTGGCCGGCCCCCTCTCTCTCTTTCCCCCCTCAAGGAGTCCTATTCCAACTAGGATTGGGGGGGGGGGGGAATCCTACTCCCAGAGGGAGTAGGACTCTCCTGGCGCGCCTCCTGTGGCCGGCCAGCCTCCCCCCTCTAATCCTTTATATACTGAGGCAGAGGCACTCCAGAAACACACAAGTTGATCCACGTGATCTATTCCTTAGCCGTGTGCGGCGCCCCAGCCACCATAGTCCTCGATAATACTGTAGCGGAGTTTAGGCGAAGCCCTGCTGCTGTAGTACATCAAGATCGTCACCACACCATCGTGCTGACGGAACTCTTCCCCGACACTTTGCTGGATCAGAGTCCGGGGATCGTCATCGAGCTGAACGTGTGCTCGAACTCGGAAGTGCCGTAGTTTCGGTGCTTGATCGGTTGGATCGTGAAGACGTACGACTACTTCCTCTACGTTGTGTCAACGCTTCCGCAGTCGGTCTGCGTGGGTACGTAGACAACACTCTCCCCTCTCGTTGCTATGCATCACCATGATCTTGCGTGTGCGTAGGAAATTTTTGAAATTACTACGAAACCCAACAGTGGCATCCGAGCCTAGGTTATTTATGTTGATGTTATATGCACGAGTAGAACACAAGTGAGTTGTGGGCGATATAAGTCATACTGCCTACCAGCATGTCATACTTTGGTTCTGCGGCATTGTTGGACGAGACGACCCGGACCAACATTACGCGTACGCTTACGCGAGACCGGTTCCCCCGACGTGCTTTGCACACAGGTGGCTTGCGGGCGACAGTCTCTCCAACTTTAGTTGAACCAAGTATGGCTACGCCCGGTCCTTGCGAAGGTTAAAACGGAGTCTATTGGACAAACTATCGTTGTGGTTTTGATGCGTAGGTGAGATTAGTTCTTGCTTAAGCCCGTAGCAGCCACGTAAAACTTGCAACAACAAAGTAGAGGACGTCTAACTTGTTTTTGCAGGGCATGTTGTGATGTGATATGGCCAAGACATGATGCTAAATTTTATTGTATGAGATGATCATGTTTTGTAACCGAGTTATCGGCAACTGGCAGGAGCCATATGGTTGTCGCTTTATTGTATGCAATGCAATCGCGATGTAATGCTTTACTTTATCACTAAGCGGTAGCGATAGTCGTGGAAGCATAAGATTGGCGAGACGACAACGATGCTACGATGGAGATCAAGGTGTCGCGCCGGAGACAATGGTGATCATGACGGTGCTTCGGAGATGGAGATCACAGGCACAAGATGATGATGGCCATATCATATCACTTATATTGATTGCATGTGATGTTTATCTTTTATGCATCTTATCTTGCTTTGATTGACGGTAGCATTATAAGATGATCTCTCACTAAATTATCAAGAAGTTTTCTCCCTGAGTATGCACCGTTGCCAAAGTTCGTCGTGCCCAGACACCACGTGATGATCGGGTGTGATAAGCTCTACGTCCATCTACAACGGGTGCAAGCCAGTTTTGCACACGCGGAATACTCGGGTTATACTTGACGAGCCTAGCATATGCAGATATGGCCTCGGAACATGGAGACCGAAAGGTCGAGCGTGAATCATATAGTAGATATGATCAACATAATGATGTTCACCGTTGAAGACTAATCCATCTCACGTGATGATCGGTTATGGTTTAGTTGATTTGGATCACGTGATCACTTAGAAGATTAGAGGGATGTCCATCTAAGTGGGAGTTCTTAAGTAATATGATTAATTGAACTTTAATTTATCATGAACTTAGTCCTGGTAGTATTAGCATATCTATGTTGTAGATCAATAGCTCGCGTTGTTGCTTTCATATGTTTATTTTGATATGTTCCTAGAGAAAATTGTGTTGAAAGATGTTAGTAGCAATGATGCGGATTGGATCCGTGATCTGAGGTTTATACTCATTGCTGCACAGAAGAATTATGTCCTTGATGCACCGCTAGGTGACAGACCTATTGCAGGAGCAGATGCAGACGTTATGAACGTTTGGCTAGCTCAATATGATGACTACTTGATAGTTTAAGTGCACCATGCTTAACAGCTTAGAATCGGGACTTCAAAGACGTTTTGAACGTCATGGACCATATGAGATGTTCCAGGAGTTGAAGTTAATATTTCAAGCAAATACCCGAGTTGAGAGATATGAAGTCTCCAACAAGTTCTATAGCTAAAAGATGGAGGAGAATCGCTCAACTAGTGAGCATGTGCTCAGATTGTCTGGGTACTACAATCGCTTGAATCAAGTGGGAGTTAATCTTCCAGATAAGATAGTGATTGACAGAATTCTCTAGTCACCATCACCAAGTTAGTAGAACTTCGTGATGAACTATAATATGCAAGGGATAACGGAAACAACTCCCAAGCTCTTCGTGATGCTGAAATCAACGAAGGTAGAAATCAAGAAAAACATCAAGTGTTGATGGTTGACAAGATCACTAGTTTCAAGAAAAGGGCAGAGGGAAGAAGGGGAACTTCAAGAAAAACAGCAAGCAAGTTGTTGCTCAAGTGAAGAAGCCCAAGTCTGGTCCTAAGCCTGAGACCAAGTGCTTCTACTGCAAAGGGACTGGTCACTGGAAGCGGAACTACCCCAAGTGATTGGCGGATAAGAAGGATGGCAAAGTGAACATAAGTATATTTGATATACATGTTATTGATGTGTACTTTACTAGTGTTTATAGCAAACCCTCAGTATTTGATACTAGTTCAGTTGCTATGATTAGTAACTCGAAACGGGAGTTGCAGAATAAACAGAGACTAGTTAAGGGTGAAGTGACAATGTGTGTTGGAAGTGGTTCCAAGATTGATATGATCATCATCGCACACTCCCTATAATTTCAAGATTAGTGTTGAACCTAAATAAGTGTTATTTGGTGTTTGCGTTGAGCATGAATATGATTTGATCATGTTTATTGTAATACGGTTATTCATTTAAGTAAGAGAATAAATTGTTGTTTTGTTTATATGAATAAAACCTTATATGGTTACACACCCAATGAAAATAGTTCGTTGGATCTCGATCGTAGTGATACACATAATCATAATATTGAAACCAAAAGATGCAAAGTTAATAATGATAGTGCAACTTATTTGTAGCACTGCCGTTTAGGTCATATTGGTGTAAAGCGCATGAAGAAACTCCATGCTGATGGGCTTTTGGAATCACTTGATTATGAATCAGTTGATGCTTGCGAACCATGCCTCATGGGCAAGATGACTAAGACTCTGTTCTTCGGAACAATGGAGCGAGCAACGGATTTGTTGGAAATCATACATATTGATGTATATGGTCCGATGAATATTGAGGCTCGGGACAAGTATCATTATTTTCTGATCTTCACAGATGATTTGAGCAGATATGAGTATATCTACTTGATGAAACATAAGTCTGAAACATTTGAAAAGTTCAAAGAATTTCAGAGTGAAGTGAAAAATCATCGTAACAAGAAAATAAAGTTTCTACGATCTGATCGTAGAGAAGAGTATTTGAGTTACGAGTTTGGCCTTCAGTTAAAAACAATGTGAAATAGTTTCACTACTCATGCCACCTGGAACACCACAATGTAATGGTGTGTCTGAACGTCATAACCGTACTTTATTGGATATAGTGCAATCTATGATGTATCTTACCGATCTACCACTATCGTTTTGGGGTTATGCATTAGAGACAGCTGCATTCACGTTAAATAGGGCACCATCTAAATCCGTTGAGACGACACCGTATGAACTATGGTTTAGCAAGAAACCTAAGCTGTCGTTTCTTAAAGTTTGAGGTTGCAATGCTTATGTGAAAAAGTTTCAACCTGATAAGCTCAAACCCAAATCGGAGAAATATGTCTTCATAGGATACCCAAAGGAGATTGTTGGGTACACCTTCTATCACAGATCCGAAGGCAAGAATTTTGTTGCTAAATTCGGAAACTTTCTGGAGAAGGAGTTTCTCTCGAAAGAAGTGAGTGGGAGGAAAGTAGAACTTGATGAGGTAACTGTACCTCCTCCCTTATTGGAAAGTAGTACAGAAACCGGTTTCTGTGACACCTACACCAATTAGTGAGGAAGCTAATGATGATGATCATGAAACTTCAGATCAAGTTACTACCGAATCTCATAGGTAAACCAGAGTGAGATCCGGACCAGAGTGGTATGGTAATCCTGTTCTGGAAGTCATGTTACTAGACCATGACGAACTTGCGAACTATGAGGAAGCGATGATGAGCCCAGATTCCGCAAAATGGTTTGAGGCCATGAAATCTGAGATATGATCCATGTATGAGAACAAAGTATGGACTTTGATGGATTTGCCCGATGATCGGCAAGCCATAGAAAATAAATGGATCTTCAAGAGGAAGACGGACGCTGATAGTAGTGTTACTATCTACAAAGCTAGAATTGTCGCAAAAGGTTTTTGACAAGTTCAAGGTGTTGACTACGATGAGAGTTTCTCACTCGTATCTATGCTTAAGTCTGTTCGAATCATGTTAGCAATTGCCACATTTTATGAAATCTGGCAAATGGATAAACAAAACTGCATTCCTTAATGGATTTATTAAAGAAGAGTTGTATACGATGCAACTAGAAGGTTTTGTCGATCCTAAAGGTGTTAACAAAATATGCAAGCTCCAGCAATCCATCTATGGACTGGTACAAGCATCTCGGAGTTGGAATATACACTTTGATGAGTTGATCAAAGCATATAGTTTTATACAGACTTGCGGTGAAGCCTGTATTTACAAGAAAGTGAGTGGGAGCACTACAGCATTTCTGATAAGTATATGTGAATGACATATTGTTGATCGAAAATAATGTAGAATTATTCTGTAAAGCATAAAGGAGTATTTGAAAGGAGTTTTTTTTCAAAGAAAGACTTCAGTGAAGCTGCTTACATATTGAGCTTCAAGATCTATAAAGATAGATCAAGACGCTTGATAAGTTTTTTTAATGAGTACATACCTTGACAAGATTTTTGAAGTAGTTCAAAATAGAGCAGTCAAAGAAAGAGTTCTTGCCTGTATTACAAGGTGTGAAGTTGAGTAAGACTCAAAGCCCGACCACGGCAGAAGACAGAAAGAGAATGAAAGTCATTCCCTATGCCTTGGCCATAGGTTCTATAAAGTATGTCATGCTGTATACCAGATCTATTGTATACCCTGCACTGATTTAGCAAGGGAGTACGATAGTGATCTAGGAGTAGATCACTGAACAGCGGTCAGAATTATCCTTAGTAAAATAAGGATATGTTTCTTGATTATGGACGTGACAAAAAGGTTCGTCGTAAAAAGTTACGTCAATGCAAGTTTTGACACAGATTTGGATGACTCTAAGTCTCGATCTAGATACATATTGAAAGTGGGAGCAATTAGCTAGAGTAGCTCCATGCAGAGCATTGTAGACATAGAATTCGCAAAATACTTACGGATCTGTATGTGACAGACCCATTGACTAATATTATCTCACAAGCAAAACATGATCACACCTTAGTACTCTTTGGGTGTTAATCACATAAAACAATGTGAACTAGATTATTGACTCTAGTAAACCCTTTGGGTGTTGGTCACATATCGATGTGGACTATGGGTGTTAATCACATGGTGATGTGAACTATTGCTGTTAAATCACATGGCGATGTGAACTAGATTATTGACTCTAGTGCAAGTGGGAGACTGAAGGAAATATGCCCTAGAGGCAATAATAAAGTTATTATTTATTTCCTTATATCATGATAAATGTTTATTATTCATGCTAGAATTGTATTAACCGGAAACATAATACATGTGTGAATACATAGACAAACAGAGTGTCACTAGTATGCCTCTACTTGACTAGCTCGTTAATCAAAGATGGTTATGTTTCCTAACCATGAACAAAGAGTTGTTATTTGATTAACAGGATCACATCATTAGTTGAATGATCTGATTGACATGACCCATTCCATTAGCTTAGCACCCGATCGTTTAGTATGTTGCTATTGCTTTCTTCATGACTTATACATGTTCCTATGACTATGAGATTATGCAACAACACGTTTACCGGAGGAACACTTTGTGTGCTACCAAACGTCACAACGTAACTGGGTGATTATAAAGGAGCTCTACAGGTGTCTCCAAAGGTACATGTTGGGTTGGCGTATTTCAAGATTAGGATTTGTCACTCCGAATGTCAGAGAGGTATCTCTGGGCCCTCTCGGTAATGCACATCACATAAGCCTTGCAAGCATTACAACTAATATGTTAGTTGTGAGATGATGTATTACGGAATGAGTAAAGAGACTTGTCGGTAACGAGATTGAACTAGGTATTGGATACCGACGATCGAATCTCGGGCAAGTAACATACCGATGACAAAGGGAACAACGTATGTTGTTATGCGGTCTGACCGAATAAAGATCTTCGTAGAATATGTAGGAGCCAATATGGGCATCCAGGTCCCGCTATTGGTTATTGACAGGAGACGTGTCTCGGTCATGTCTACATTGTTCTCGAACCCGTAGGGTCCGCACGCTTAAGGTTACGATGACAGTTATATTATGAGTTTATGCATTTTGATGTACCGAAGGTTGTTCGGAGTCCCGGATGTGATCACGGACATGACGAGGAGTCTCGAAATGGTCGAGACGTAAAGATTGATATATTGGAAGCCTATGTTTGGATATCGGAAGTGTTCCGGGTGAAATCGGGATTTTACCGGAACCCCCCGGGAGCTATATGGGCCTTAGTGGGCTTTAGTGGAAAGGAGAAAGGGGCAGCCCAAGGTGGCTGTGCACCTCCCCCTTCCCCTAGTCCTATTAGGACTAGGAGAGGTGGCCGGCCCCCTCTCTCTCTTTCCCCCCTCAAGGAGTCCTATTCCAACTAGGATTGGGGGGGGGGGGGAATCCTACTCCCAGAGGGAGTAGGACTCTCCTGGCGCGCCTCCTGTGGCCGGCCAGCCTCCCCCCTCTAATCCTTTATATACTGAGGCAGAGGCACCCCAGAAACATACAAGTTGATCCACGTGATCTATTCCTTAGCCGTGTGCGGCGCCCCAGCCACCATAGTCCTCGATAATACCGTAGCGGAGTTTAGGCGAAGCCCTGCTGCTGTAGTACATCAAGATCGTCACCACGCTGTCGTGCTGACGGAACTCTTCCCCGACACTTTGCTGGATCGGAGTCCGAGGATCGTCATCGAGCTGAACGTGTGCTCGAACTCGGAGGTGCCGTAGTTTCGGTGCTTGATCGGTTGGATCGTGAAGACGTACGACTACTTCCTCTACGTTGTGTCAACGCTTCCGCAGTCGGTCTGCGTGGGTACGTAGACAACACTCTCCCCTCTCGTTGCTATGCATCACCATGATCTTGCGTGTGCGTAGGAAATTTTTGAAATTACTATGAAACCCAACAGCTTGGCCCCTCGCGAGGGTCTTGGGTGTTTGCTGGTGAAGATGGGCCATACGGGGCCACTGGAGGAGCCACGTTGCGGGCCGCAGGCAGGCAATTCTGGGGACCCCCGTTCCCAGAACGCCGAGAGTAGCCCCCGGGCCCAAGGCGCGCCCGGGCTTGGCTTCGAGGCGAAGCCAAAGGGCAGGTGCGGAGCGCCGCGTGCCCCAACAGCCTGCGGCCCTGGTCGATGCGTGGCGACTGATTGGACTTGGGCGTCTCCGCTTCCCCATGCAGCCTCAACAACTGCCCAACTTGACGGGTCCTTGCTGCATGCAGAAAAAATCATTATTACCTTGGATCGTGGAGGCCGGCGGTTGGTTGTTTTACTCTCTTTCAAACAGTAGACTTTTCAACCATTTTTGCTTGTGCTAGTGCTCCCAGAAATGAATGGATTTTTTGTGGCCTCCCCTTGGCTATAAATGGGAAGTGGGGGTGGAGCCCCCATCACCCATCTCTTCCTTGCTTCTCCTGCTTCTTCTCCTTCCTTGCTCCACTCCTTGCTGGTGCGGTCATGGCGCCGATACGGAGGTTCTCGACCGCAGAGAAGGGCAAGACTTCCCTCAACGAGCCCGAGCTGCTCCCGCCGAAGAAGAGGAGGTCCCATTGTCGCGAGATGGTCATGAGGCTGGTGGTGTCGTGGCCGTGGTATGAGAGGCCACCTCCTGGGTACCCATTGCCCTTGTATGCTCGTGTCGAGGGCCCCGGAGGAAGGGGCGATGAGCATCGCTGCCCGCGCCAGGGCCGTGGTTGCCGTGCCATGGTGCCACACGCCGTTGCCCGAGGAGTGCACGTCGTGGACTCATCGCGTGAATTTGTGCTGTGGGCGGCGATGCCTCCAAGCACTTGGATTCGCTTCCCGCAGTTCTTCGCCGCCGAGATGCCGTCGAGGGGCCCCCTCGAGCTTTGGCTGCAGCACGCCGACTGCGACGCCCCAGCAACTAGAGCGGAAGTTGAAGCCGTCACCTCCAGGAGGATCTTCATGACTCGAGGCTGGGGAGAGGTCGCCCGAGCCTGCCGCGCGAACGGCGCCCTCGCCATCCACTTCGAGTATGACGGCGCCTCCACGTTTTTCTTCAAGGTCTTCGATGAGGAAGGCCGCCGCTTGGAGTGCTGCCCTGAAGGGGGTCGCCAGGACGGCGCAGCGGCGGGCGCCGGGCCTGCCGCTGGCCTCGCCCGCAGCTCCTCCAGCGACAGCGGTGACTCCTAGTGGTCCAGCGACTCTCCCGAGCTCGTGGAGTCTCCGAAGACGAGCGACGACAACTACGTGCCCCCGAGCTCTCGTCGGGCCCGGAGCAAGGTTGCGCATCTGGCCGCCACCGCCATTGATCTGGATGGGGTTGGCACCGGCCTTCCGTGGCCCACTGTTGATGATGGCGTCGCCGACGCATGTAGACAGAGCTCCTAGGAATTCCCTTCCTTTTGTTCCCCGCGAGGAATCGAAACAGACCCCGCGGGGGTGTGTAAAGCGTCCGTAATGCCTTTTGTTGATATCATCCTTATTGTGAAAATTTGCGAGCACATGTCCTGCTGAGGCTCGGTCTCTCCCTTTCCAATCCCGCAACAGCTTGGTGCTCTATGCTGACAGATCCCGGTCCCCAGGTAGGCTGCAGCCATCGCTGGTATGCCAGGTCGCGATGCCGTGGTCAAGGCTAGGAGGTGAGCGGCCCAAGGTCCAGTAAGAGCTCCTGAGGCGCGATGCTCAAGAGGTCCCTTTTAGCGCGCAAGCAGCTACCCGAGGATGGGAAAGGGATGCGATGTTGCCGCAGCAGGGCAGTGAAAAGGCGAGAATCTTATGTCGTGGCGCTGGGTCGGTCCAGGTACAAGACTTATCTTGGCATTCTGGAGCCGGCTTCCCGTGCCACACCAGACTTGGGTGTCGGCTGCTGCTGGGTAGCTAGGTTAGGCCCGTGCGGGCCTCCCCCTCTTCTCCATGTTCTTCCTGGTGCTCTACGTCCTTAGGTCCCGGCCCTCGAGCAAGCTCAGCCGCCGCTGGTATGCCAGGTCGCGATGTCGTGGTCAAGGCCAGGGGTGAGGGCTGGAGAGCCAGTAAGAGCTACTGAGGCGCGATGCTTAGGAGCCCCCCTTTTAATGCGCAAGCGAATTGCATGGGAGAAGAGAGAGAGAGAGTCCACGGTACCGCCCGCTGTAGTCCTCAGGAAGTTCCTGCAGGTCAGCGCGAGGAGGGGAACAAATCGCCGTGGTGATCGCTCGTCTGTTGCTGGCTTGTGGGAGGGGACTCCCTACTGTAGAGAGCCCCCGGGGCGTGTACAGCCCTGCCCTGGCATGTGGCTTGCACGGCAGGGTTAGGTGAGGTGTATCTGGGCGCTCGTGAGCCAGCGCGGGACTCACAAGGCCCTACCTCAAGGCGGGTTCGCCTGGTATTGATTCTTGATGGCGGTGGCGTTCCTGCGAGATGGTTAGACAACCTGCGCCGAAAGGATTTCTTGAGGCTATCGCACGAGAAGGCCAAGCACCAACGACCCCAGGAGGTGACGTGAACGGGGTCGGCCCGCCAGACAGAGCTCATCCGTTGGATTTATCGACGCTGCAGGGACGGGCCCGAGCACAGACGCCGTGCCTAGCCTTCTAATGTGAAGGATCCTGAAGAAAGACAATCGGCGCACGACTCCCATGGTAGGTGACAATCGAGCAGGTGATATCCATAGGTAGATTACGCATGAAAAGCAACTAGCTTAGGTAAATGCGAGAATGATACATGCCACTGGGTTGGACCCGAGCGGCCTGGGGTTAATATTGCCCGTGGGGCGCTCCGAGCAGAGTGAACTGAAGATGCAAGCAGATACATGCCGCAGGGACAGACCCACGTGGCCTGGGGATGATGCAGCCCAGCGGGCACTCCCAGCTAAATGAACCTGGAAAGATGTCACCTGGTTTGGTTGCCGAAGGAGTGTTGGGGTAGCTGAAGACGCATAGCGAAGAAGTCGCTCCTCATGAGCAGTCGAGGCCCTGAGCTTCGGGAGGCTTGGGCGGCCTCCGGAGGACCGTCTCCATCTCTGCCAGGACTGCGTGATGCATGTCCTCTTGACCCGCCATGACACTCCGTAGGTTGCGCTGGAAGGCGGAAGCCACGCTCGGCAGGCCGAGCGGCATGCGAACATAGCTGTGAGGCGGGCCCTCACACCGGCCTGTACGCGAAGGCCAGAAGCGCTCCTGAGATGCGACCTGGTTGAGCCCTGGGATGTCGATGCAGATGCGCAGCTCACCACCCTCGTCTGGGTGGAGAGCAACGCCAGGTGGGCGGCGGTCACCGTGTATTGTTCTTGCTTCCTGAAGCTCCTGAGATGCCTTGGTGATGAACTCCAGAGCGCCGGGCGCTCCTCGCCCGGTGTCCTCCTGAGGGAAACGTGCCGTGAAGCACACCTCCACGTGGTGTTTGAGCGCCTCCCTCACGATGCTAGCCAGGTCTAAGGCCCTCCAGAAGAGAGCCCCTGAGCCCTGCCCGAGGACGGCATCGGGCGCTCCTCCCTATGCGAGGAAGAGAGGCGCCCTAGGCGCGGGCGTAGATCCTGAAGTGGTGCCGCCGGAGGTGCTGCTCCCTTGAGGTCTAGTGTGGAGCAGCTGCTTCTTATTCTTGGGGTTGGCCTCAGGAGGGTACTGTGCTGCATTGCTGTCGGGGTCTTCGATTGATGCAGCTTGGAAGGCGCGCTCGAGGGAGCACACCGCGTCTCTTTCTTCACAAGGACGGTGTTGATTCCACCACTTCCGGGCATCTTGAGGACATTGTAGCCATGGTGGGTGACTGCCATGAATTTGGCCAGCGCTGGGTACCCGAGGATGGCATTGTACGGCAGACGAATGTGGGTGACGTCGAAGTCGATGAGCTCGGTGTGGTACTTGTCGCGCTGACCGAAGGTGACAGGGAGGTGAACCTGCCCTATCGGGGTGGTAGAGCTGTCAGTCACTCCTGAGAAAGGCTTGGTAGGCTGGAGTTGATCGTATGGCACTTAAAGGCTATCAAATGTCTCGACGGACAGGACATTGAGCCCTGCGCTGTCGTCGATGAGGGTCTTGGTGACTTGGACATTGCTGATGATGGGTGAACAAAGCATCGGGAGAATGCAGGCCGTTGCCGCGCACTTGAGCTGGTCCGTCGAGCTAAAGGTGATGGCGTACTTGGATCATCTGAGCGGGCATGTGACCTCGAGCCTGGGGAGGACTGCGTTCACCTCGCGAGCAAACTTCTTGAAGACTCGTTGAGAGGCTGGGGCTTGAGCTCCGCCCAAGATGCAGGCGATAGCTCGCAGCTCTTGGAAGCCCCCAGCCCCCTCGTCCTGTTGATGGTCGTCGTTCCTTCTTGGTGGCGGCAGCGAAGGGAGACCAAGGTTGCCCTGAGGACGGTCCTCACGAGGCTGGTCCCTCCATGCACCCTCACGAGGCTGGTCCTGCCAACGATCCTCGCGAGGCTGGTCACGCCACTCTTGGCGGGGCCCACGGTCATCCCAACGTCCTCCACCACGTCCACCTCCTCGGCCGTAGCCCTGGTCGTTGCGCTTGGGGCATTGACTGAAGCGTCCATCTCGAATGGCCCTAAGCTCTTGACAGTCATTAGTATTGTGCGTGCGCACGCTGTGGAAGGCTCAGAACATGCGGCTGCCCTTGGACGACTCGGGAAGATCTCGACCGCGCTTGGTGTCTGGTTCCACCACGAGCACGACCACCCCTTTGCGTTTCATGTCCTTGGCCTTGGCCTTCTTCTTATCTGGATCCACAGTAGGGAGCTCGAGGAGGGAGAGGCGCCCCTCCTCCGCTCTTGCACACTTGGTCGCGATGTTGAACAGCTCCAAGGTCGTGCACAACTCTTCATGGATGGCGAGCTCCTCCTTCATCTTGACGTCGTGGACGCCGTCGAAGAACGCTAAGATGATGGCCTCGTCCATTACCTTGGGGATCTTGATTTGCATGCTATTGAAGCGCTAGATGTATTTATATAGGGTTTCTCCTGGTTGTTGCTTGATGCGGCGTAGGTCACCCATGACCGGGGGGCGGTCACGAGTGCCCTGGAAGTTGGCGATGAAGCGGTCACGCATCTCGTCCTAGGAGGAAATCGAGGCTGGGGGCAGGTTCAGGAGCCATGAGCGGGCGCCGTCCTTGAGAGCCATGGGTAACCAGTTCGCCATGACCTTTTCGTCGCCGTTGGCCGCTTCGATGCTCAGCTCGTAGAGCTGCAGAAACTCCGCAGGGTCGGGGGTGCCATCATAGTGAGGAGGCAGATCTGACTTGAACTTGCCCGGCCAGACGATGCTAGCAACTCAGGAGTGAAGGCGCGGCAGCCCGCCGTGGCCACCGCGGCCTGTCGTGGAGGTAGAGCTTGGTCGTGGTGCCCTTGCGCCGCCACGGCACGTGGTGCATGGCCCTGTCGCAGCGGAGCTAGGAGTGGTGGACGTTTCCTTGTGGACGGAGAATCTCTTGGCAGCTTCTTTCTTCATGCGCGGGCACGTGGCGCGGTGGGTCGCGCCACGGGGCCGCACACCTTGGAGCGAGGGCACCATCCTGACGCGGGAGAGGCGGAGGCGCACCGCGAGCCGCACGCCTCGGCGCAAGGGTGCCATCTTGTTGCGGAGGAGGCGGAGGCGCTCCGTGAGCCACATCGCCCACAGCTGGGGGCGGGCGAGGCGGCGAGGGGGATGGTGCAGGAGAGCCTCCCGCGGCGCTGACGAGTTCGGTGATGTGGTCCAGCCAGTCCTCGTAGAGGTCGTCGACTGAGCGGTAGCACAGGAGCTCGTGTGCCATGAGCATCGCGGCCTGCGCATCCGCGGGTGCGCGGCGAGCGTGAGATGACGAGCCAGCCGGAGTCAGCGAAGGGGTGACGGTGTGGCCGTCACGGCACACGGAGGGATGCAACAAAGTGGCTTGCTACTCGTTTGCTGCCAGACCGGAGGCAGCATTGGTGGCGGGTGACGGAGAACGACGGGGAGGCCCGCCTACTGGGGCTGTCTGAACGATACGGGCGACGAGAGCGGCCCGGCGCTCCGCGCGAGCCCGGCGAGCGCCGGCCATGAGCTTGGTGGAGTGACAAAGCATGGATCGACGAAGAAGAAAGCTTTGGTGCACCCCTACCTAGCGCGTCAAATGTCGGACTTCGGGTTCCAGCAAAACCCTTGAGGTTCGAACACTGGGGTGCGCACGAAGATCTCCCCCCTCTCTAGCTCGCACACTCGATGATCTCACGGCCTAGCTTGACGGACCCAACGAACATGAGACACAAGATTTATACTGGTTCGGGCCACCGTTGTGGTGTAATACCCTACTCCAGTGTGGTGTGGTGGATTGCCTCTTGGGCTGAGGATGATCAGTTACAAGGGAAGAACAACCTCCCGAGGAGAGGTGTTCTTGTGCTTGGTGAACTTGTGCGAGGCTATGGATGGAATGGCTCCGATCCAAGATGAGATCCAATATGAGATGCCTAGCTATGGTGGTGGCTAGTCCTATTTATAGAGGCCCTGGTCATCTTCCCAAATATTGAGCGGGAAGGGATACCACAACGGCCAATTTGAAGGGGAACCTCTAGTACAAGATATCCTGACAAAAGTAGTCGTCGCCTGCTAAAGGCTCTGGTGGTGACGCCGTCTTGGGCTCCACGGTGATCTCCGTCCTGCCGTCCTGCTGGTCTTGGTCTTGTTGCACCGATATGAAAACATTTGCCCGATGCCTTGGAACTCCTCGCCCGCACTTGCCTCCTTAACACCAAAGAGGGAACGAGGACACTGTGCTCGCTGGCGCTCGCCAGGTCTTGATCGTCATGGCTTACGTCATTGGAACCTCGCAAGGTTCGCCTTGCCTTGATCTCTGCACCTTTCGCGAGCCAGCCTGGCGAGGCCGCCCCTGAGGAGGTCTTGCATCGTCCGCCTCGTGAGGCTTGGCCCCTCGCGAGGGTCTTGGGTGTTTGCTGGTGAAGATGGGCCGTATGGGGCCGCTGGAGGAGCCACGCTGCGGGCCGCAGACAGGCAAGTCTGGGGACCCCCGTTCCAAGAACGCCGACAAGAGTGGCTATAATCTCGGGTAGTACAATCAATTTACGGTTTGCCCTAAATTGATTTATTTTTTTGCCCCACGCAGAACATATACCACAAGTCGACTAGTGCAAGTTTAAAAACTAAAGATAAATATGTTCCTACTAGATTTTAGATAGTCCGGACCTCGCCGGAATTCACACATACACACAAACAAACTAAATCCTAGACGAAGGACGGCGGTGGCGTACGGCTTCACGACAAAGGGTGGCGGCGGCTCACAACTTCACGCCGAGGTGGTATTCGCAGGCGGATTTGTAGATGTTGCGGGCGAGCTCATACTCCGTGTGCACCGCCTCGAACGTGTGGCGACGCCCTCTTCGCCGGCGTCCAGTGCGTCCTTCGCGGCGAATCGCACGACCTCTGCCTCGCGGAGAGCCTTCATCGACAGACAACGTGCGTCGTATAGCTCGTCGAAGCGGCGCCACCCGTGGCTCTCACCTCTGCGGGGGAGGGCACCGCGCTGGCGTGATGTCTACTACACAACCTTCTTCTTGTAGACGTTGTTGGGCCTCCAAGTGCAGAGGTTTGTAGGACAGCAACAAATTTCCCTCAAGTGGATGACCTAAGGTTTATCAATCCATGAGAGGTGTAGGATGAAGATGGTCTCTCTCAAGCAACCCTGCAACCAAATAACAAAGAGTCTCTTGTGTCCCCAACACACCCAATACAATGGTAAATTGTATAGGTGCACTAGTTCGGCGAAGAGATGGTGATACAAGTCCAATAGGGATGGTAGATAAAGGTTTTTGTAATCTGAAATTATAAAAACAGCAAGGTAACAAGTGGTAAAAGTGAGCATAAACGGTATTGCAATGCGTTGAAACAAGGCCTAGGGTTCATACTTTCACTAGTGCAAGTTCTCTCAACAATAATAACATAATTGGATCATATAACTATCCCTCAACATGCAACAAAGAGTCACTCCAAAGTCACTAATAGCGGAGAACAAATAAAGAGATTATGGTAGGGTACGAAACCACCTCAAAGTTATCCTTTCTGATCGATCTATTCAAGAGTCCGTAGTAAAATAACATGAAGCTATTCTTTCCATTCAATATATCCTAGAGTTCGTACTAGAATAACACCTTAAGACACAAATCAACCAAAACCCTAATGTCACCTAGATACTCCAATGTCACCTCAAGTATCCGTGGGTATGATTATACCATATGCATCACACATTCTCAGATTCATCTATTTAACCAACACCAAGAACTTCAAAGAGTGCCCCAAAGTTTCTACCGGAGAGTCAAGACGAAAATGTGTGCCAACCCCTATGCATAAGTCCACGAGGTCACGGAACTCGCAAGTTGATCACCAAAACATACAACAAGTGGATCATGTGATATCCCATTGTCACCACATATAAGCACATGCAAGACATACATCAAGTGTTCTCAAATCCTTAAAGACTCAATCCGATAAGATAACTTCAAAGGGAAAACTCAATCCATTACAAGAGAGTAGAGGGGGAGAAACATCATAAGATCCAACTATAATAGCAAAGCTCGCGATACATCAAGATCTTTCTGAATCAAGAACACGAGAGAGAGAGAGAGATCAAACACATAGCTACTGGTACATACCCTCAGCCCCGAGGGAGAACTACTCGCTCCTCGTCATGGAGAGCGCTGGGATGATGAAGATGGCCACCGGAGAGGGATTCCCCCCTCCGGCAGGGTGCCGGAACGGGTCCAAATTGGTTTTCGGTGGCTACAGAGGCTTGCGGCAGCGGATCTCCCGATCTAGGTTATGTTCTGGAGGTTTCAGTATATATAAGAGGTTTTGGCGTCGAGAACAAGTCAGGGGGGTCTCCGGGCTGTCCACGAGGTAGGGAGACACGCCCAGGGGGGTGGGCGCGCCCTCCACCCTCGTGGGCAGCCCAGGACTCTTCTGGCCCAACTCTTTTACTCCATGTCCTTCTTCTGGTCCAAAAATAAGTTCCGTGAAGTTTCAGGTCAATTGGACTCCGTTTGGTTTTCCTTTTCTGTGGAACTAAAAAACAACGAAAAAACAGAAACTGACACTGGGCTCTAGGTTAATAAGTTAGTCCCAAAAATCATATAAAATAGCATATAAATGCATATAAAACATCCAAGGTTGATAATATAATAGCATGGAACAATGAAAAATTATAGATACGTTGGAGATGTATCAAGCATCCCCAAGCTTAATTCATGCTCGTCCTCGAGTAGGTAAATGATAAAAACATAATTTTTGATGTGGAATGCTACCTAACATATTTATCCATGTAATTCTCTTTATTGTGGCAAGAATATTCAGATCCATAAGACTCAAGACAAAAGTTTAATATTGACATAAAAATAATAATACTTCAAGCATACTAACTAAGAAATTATGTCTTCTCAAAATAACATGGCCAAAGAAATCTTATCCCTACAAAATCATATAGTTTGGCTATGCTTCATTTTCGTCACACAAAAATGCTCTCATCATGCACAACCCCGATGACAAGCCAAGCAATTGTTTCATACTTTAGTAATCTCAAACTTTTTTTCAACTTTCACGCAATACATGAGCGTGAGCCATGGACATAGCACTATGGGTGGAATAGAATATAATGATGGGGGTTGTGTGGAGAAGACAAAAAAAGGAGAAAGTCTCACATTGACGCGGCTAATGAACGGGCTATGGAAATGCCCATCAATTGATGTCAATGCGAGGAGTAGGGATTGTTGGGGAACACAGTAATTTCAAAAATTTCCTACGCACACGCAAGATCATGGTGATGCATAGCAACGAGAGGGGAGAGTATCGTCTACGTACCCTCGTAGACCGTAAGCGGAAGCGTTATGACAACGCGGTTGATGTAGTCGTACGTCTTCACGATCGACCGATCTAGCACCGAAAGGTACGACACCTCCGCGATCTGCACACATTCAGCTCGGTGACGTATCGCGAACTCATGATCCAGTAGAGCTTCGAGGGAAAGTTTCGTCAGCACGACGGCGTGATGACGGTGATGATGTTGCTGCCGGAACAGGGCTTCGCCTAAGCACTGCTACGATATGACCGAGGTGGATTATGGTGGAGGGGGGCACCGCACACGGCTAAAAGATGACTGATCAACTTCTATGTCCATGGGGTGCCCCCTCCCCCGTATATAAAAGAGTGGAGGAGGGGGAGGTCCGGCCCTCTACTATGGCACACGTTCCATGTAGTAGGAGTAGGAGAGAAGGAAAGGGAAAAGAGAAGAGAAGGAAGGAAGGAGGGGGCGCGGCCCCTCCCCCTAGTCCAATTCGGACTAGGCCTTGGGGGCGAGGGGTGCGCAGCCTGCCCTAGGCATCCCCTCTCTCTTTCCCCTAAAGCCCAATAAGGCCCATATACTCCCCGACGAATTCCCGTAACTCTCCGGTACTCCGATAAATACCCGAACCACTCAGAACCTTTCCGATGTTCGAATATAGCCTTCCAATATATCGATCTTTACATCTCGAACATTTCAAGACTCCTCGTCATGTCCCTGATCTCATCCGGGACTCCGAACAACCTTCGGTACATCCAAACACATAAACTCATAATACCGATCGTCACCGAACATTTAAGCGTGCAGACCCTACGGGTTTGAGAACTATGTAGACATGACCGAGACTCATCTCCGGTCAATAACCAATAGGGGAACCTGGATGCTCGTATTTGCTCCCACATATTCTATGAAGATCTTTATCGGTCAAACCACATAACAACATATGTTGTTCCCTTTGTCATCGGTATGTTACTTGCCTGATGACCCACAAGTATAGGGGATCTATCGTATTCCTTTCGATAAGTAAGAGTGTCGAACCCAACGAGGAGCAGAAGGAAATGATAAGCGGTTTTCAGCAAGGTATTCTCTGCAAGTACTGAAATAAGTGGTAACAGATAGTTTTATGATATGATAAATTGTAACGAGCAACAAGTAACAAAATTAAATAAAGTGCAGCAAGGTGGCACAATCCTTTTGTAGCAAAGGACAAGTCCGAACAAACTCTTATAATAGGAAAAGCGCTCCCGAGGACACATGGGAATATCGTCAAGCTAGTTTTCATCACGTTCATATGATTCGCGTTCGATACTTTGATAATTTGATATGTGTGTGGACCGGTGCTTGGGTGCTGTTCTTACTTGAACAAGCATCCCACTTATGATTAACCTCTATTGCAAGCATCCGCAACTACAACAAAAGTATTAAGGTAAACCTAACCATAGCATGAAACATATGGATCCAAATCAGCCCCTTACGAAGCAACGCATAAACTAGGGTTTAAGCTTCTGTCACTCTAGCAACCCATCATCTACTTATTACTTCCCAATGCCTTCCTCTAGGCCCAAATAATGGTGAAGTGTTATGTAGTCGACGTTCACATAACACCATTAGAGGCTAGACAACATACATCTTATCAAAATATCAAACGAATACTAAATTCACATGACTACTCATAGCAAGACTTCTCCCTTGTCCTCAGGAACGAACGTAATTACTCACAAAGCATATTCATGTTCATAATCAGAGGGGTAATAATATGCATATAGGATCTAAACATATGATCTTCCATCAATTAAACCAACTAGCATCAACTACAAGGAGTAATCAACACTACTAGCAACCTACTAGCACCAATCCCGGACATTGAGACAAGAATTGGATACGGGAGATGAACTAGGGTTTGGAGATGAGATGGTGCTGGTGAAGATGTTGATGGAGATTGCCCTCTCCCGATGAGAGGAGCGTTGGTGATGAAGATGGTGATGATTTCCCCCTCCCGGAGGGAAGTTTCCCTGGCAGAACAGCTCTGCCAGAGCTCTAGATTGGATCCGCCAAGGTTCCGCCTCGTGGCGGCGGAGTCTCGTCCCGAAAAGTTCCCTCTTATTTTTTTCTCATCGAAAGACCTCATATAGGAGAAGATGGGCGTCGGAGAGCCACCAGGGGCCCACGAGGTAGGGGGCGCGCCCTAGGGGGGGCACCCTCGTGAGCAGGGTGTGGGCCCCCTGGCCTTCATCTTTGGCATGGATTTTTCTTTATTTCTTTTAAGACGTTCCGTGGAGTTTCAGGACTTTTGGAGTTGCGCAGAATAGGTCTCTAATATTTGCTCCTTTTCCAGACCAGAATTCCAGCTGCCGGCATTCTCCCTCCTTATGTAAACCTTGTAAAATAAGAGAGAATAGCCATAAGTATTGTGACATAAAGTGAAATAATAGTCCATAATGCGATAAATATCGATATAAAAGCATGATGCAAAATGGACGTATCAACTCCCCCAAGCTTAGACCTCGCTTGTCCTCAAGCGAAAAGCCGATAACAATAAATATGTCCTCATGTTTAGAGGTGGAGGCGTCGATAAAAATAAAATACGGACATGGAGGCATCATGATTATTCTCATAACAGCAACATATATAGATTTTGTCATATGATTACTTATGTTCAAGTGATGATCTATTCACAATGCAATAGTATAAATCATAAACCTTATTGGGCTCTGACAAACTATAATCTCAGTCATTGAAGCAATTGCAATTTATCATAACATCGGAAAGAGTCTATGTCAGAGCTAAAAAGCAAGTCCACATACTCAACTATCATTTAGTCCTCCATAATTGCTAACACTCACGCGATACTTGTGGTTACGGAGTTTTAATCGGACACAGAGAAAGATAGGGGATTATAGTTTTGCCCCACAACCTTTTACCTCAAGGGTAATGTCAACAATAATGGTTCATGCTCCCCTACATCCAATTAGATATATATATATATATATATCATGTTCTTTCCAACATGCTGAGCTTGCCAAAGGATAAAATGAAAAAGAAAAGGTGAAGATCACCATGACTCTTGCATAAGGTAGAAGATAATAATAAAGGATAGGCCCTTCGCAGAGGGAAGCATAGGTTGCCATGCGCTTTTATGGTTGGACACATAAAATCTCAATGAGAAAGAACATCACTTTATATTGCCCCTTGTGATATGAACCTTTATTATGCAATCCATCACTTTTATTACTTCCACATCACAAGATCGTATAAAGCTTATTTCTCTGACACCAATCAATCATACATATTTAGAGCAATTTTTATTGCTTTGCACCGATGACAACTTACTTGAAGGATCTTACTCAATCCATAGGTAGATATGGTGGACTCTCATGGCAAAACTGGTTTAGGGATATTTGGAAGTACAAGTAGTATTTCTACTTGGTGCTGAGAATTTGGCTAGCATGAGGGGGAAAGGCAAGCTCAACAAGTTAGAGGATCCATGACAACATACTTTATCTCAGATATAAGAAAGACATGACTCATTACGTCGTCTTCCTTGTCCAACATCAACTCTTTAGCATGTCATATTTTAATGAGTGCTCCCAATCATAAAAGATATCAATGATAATATATCTATATGTGAAAACCTCTCTTTCCTTATTACTTCCTATTAATTGCAACAATGACCAAAGCTATGTCTGCCAACTCCCAACAACTTTTAATCATCATACTCTTTCTATGTGAAGTCATTACTCTCAATAAGATCAATATGAACTTTTTGTTTCTTTTTATTCTTTTTCTCTTTTCTTTTATTCACCCAAGATCATGGCAAAATAATCAAGCCCTTGACTCAACACTAATCTTTATTATATATATAGCTCACGGACTCGATTACATATAGAGATCGTAAAGCAAAACTCAAAACTAGATCATGCCATAAACTTTATTCTACTAGATCAAGATACTACTAATAGGATCGAACTAAGAAAAAGGGTAAAGATAGGAGTTGTGATTGTGATACGATACCGGGGCACCTCCCCAAGCTTGGCAGTTTCCAAGGGGAGTGCCCATACCTAGATACTCAATTCTTCTTTGTTGGAGGAGAAGGCGGAGGTGTTGTTGATGATGCGGGCTTGTCATCCATCTTCCAAGGCATAGGTTCACCATCATAGAAAGATGATCGAGTCTCCGGAATCCTCAAATCTGCAGCCAAACTCATTCTTTTGAATCTATATTCATACTCACAGTTTTGGTTTTGAAGGTCATAGACTTGGGCTTGGAGGTGCTCGATCTTCTCATATAGCTTGAAGATGGCTTCCTCGGTGTTCTTGGCATCCGACTTGTAGTTGTTAGTGAATTCCGTGAGCATCGTGTGGCTAGCGTTTATTCCACGCTCCACCATCCCCTGGCACTTGAAAACTTATTGCTCCAATGCTTCGAGCCTCGTCTCTATGCTTCCGGTCCCTTTTGGTCCCTCTTGATCACGGATGTGCAGCAACCCATCACGCAACTCAATGGTTTGAGGGTGTCGCAGCACCTCCGCGAGGTAAGGGTTGATGACCTTCTCGAAGAACTTGTCCTTGGAGGCGCTTGGGGCCGTCATGAATACCTAGATCTGTCAGAAAAACAGCTCGAAACAAAAACAGGAGATTTTTGCATGATACGGGAGTCAAAACCTTCGGGAGAATATATAGTGAATTTTACCGACCAAAATACGTAATGTGCAAGAAAACGGAGTCCGGAAAGCACACGAGGTGCTCACGAGGTAGGGGGGTGCGCCCACCACCCTCGTGGGGCCCTCGTGTCCTTCCCGGACTGCAACTTATTTTTCTATTTTTCTAAATATTCCAAAACAGAGAAATATTGCCTTAAAAATTGTTTTGGAGTCGGTTTACTTACCGTACCACATACCTATTCCTTTTCGGAGTCCGAAACGTTCCGGAAAGTGTCCCTTATGTATTCCTCCGGGGTTACGGTTTCAATAATATTGGTTTCAACATTTATGGGATTACCTGAGATATAATGTTTAATTCTTTGACCGTTTACCACCTTCGGATTTGTGCCCTCGAAATTGTTGATTTTTATGGCACCGGAACAATAGACCTCTTCGATAACATAGGGGCCTTCCCATTTAGAGAGAAGCTTTCCTACAAAAAATCTTAAACAAGAGTTGTATAGCAATACATAATCACCTACATTAAACTCACGCTTTTGTATCCTTTTGTCATGCCATCTTTTAACTTTTTCTTTAAACAACTTGGCATTTTCATAAGCTTGGGTTCTCCATTCATCAAGTGAGCTAATATCAAATAACCTCTTCTCACCGGCAAGTTTAAAATCATAGTTGAGCTCTTTAATAGCCCAATATGCCTTATGTTCTAGTTCGAGAGGTAAGTGACATGCTTTTCCATAGACCATTTTATACGGAGACATACCCATAGGATTTTTGTATGCAGTTCTATAAGCCCATAATGCATCATCAAGTTTCTTAGACCAATTCTTTCTAGACCTATTAACAGTCTTTTGCAAAATTAATTTGAGCTCTCTATTGCTCAACTCTACTTGACCACTAGACTGAGGGTGATCAGGAGATGCAATTCTATGATTAACATCATATTTAGCAAGCATTTTACGGAAAGCACCATGAATAAAGTGTGAACCACCATCAGTTATTAAGTATCTAGGGACTCCAAACCTCGGGAAAATAACCTCTTTAAGCATTTTAATAGAAGTGTTATGATCAGCACTACTAGTTGGAATAGCTTCTATCCACTTAGTAACGTAATCAACAACAACTAGAATATGTGTGTATCCATTAGAGGCAGGAAAAGGTCCCATATAGTCAAAGCCCCAAACATCAAACAGTTCAATAACAAGAGAATAATTCATAGGCATTTCTTGACATCTACTAATATTACCAATTCTTTGACATTCATCACAAGACAAGACAAACTTACGAGCATCCTTGAAGAGAGTAGGCCAATAAAAACCAGATTGCAATACCTTATGTGCAGTTCTATCTCCAGCGTGGTGTCCTCCATAAGACTCGGAATGACACTTGTGTAGGATCTGTTCCTGTTCATGCTCAGGTACACAACGTCTAATAACACCATCTACTCCTTTATAAAGATGCGGGTCATCCCAAAAGTAATGTCTCAAATCATAGAAGAACTTTTTCTTTTGTTGGTATGTGAAGCTAGGTGGTATAAACTTAGCAACAATATAATTAGCATAATCAGCATACCATGGAGTACTACGAGAAGTACTTATAACATTTAATTGTTCATCAGGAAAGTTATCATTAATAGGTAGTGGGTCATCAAGAATATTTTCTAACCTAGACAGGTTGTCTGCAACGGGGTTCTCAGCTCCCTTTCTATCAACAATATGCAAATCAAATTCTTGTAGCAAGAGAACCCATCTAATAAGTCTAGGTTTAGCATCTTTCTTTTCCACAAGATATTTAATAGCAGCATGATCTTTTTGAATAGTTACTTTAGAATCAACAATATAAGATCTGAACTTATCACAAGCAAATACAACTGCTAAAAGCTCTTTTTCAGTAGTAGCATAATTTCTTTGAGCATTGTCTAGAGTCTTACTAGCATAATGAATAACATTTAATTTCTTATCAACTCTTTGCCTAGAATAGCACCTACAACATAATCACTAGCATCACACATAATTTCAAAGGGTAGGTTCCAATCAGGTGGCTGAACAATAGGTGCAGAGACTAATGCTTTCTTAAGTATTTCAAATGCTTCTACACAATCATCATCAAAGACAAATGGTATATATTTTTGCAATAAATTAGTCAGAGGCCGAGAAATTTTTGAGAAGTCCTTAATGAACCTCCTGTAAAATCCAGCGTGACCAAGGAAACTTCTTATAGCTTTGATGTCCTTGGGACATGGCATCTTTTCAATAGCATCAACCTTGGCTTTATCAACTTCAATACCTCTTTCAGAAACGTTATGACCTAAGACAATGCCTTCATTAACCATAAAGTGGCACTTTTCCCAATTCAAGACAAGATTAGTTTCTTCACATCTGTGCAAAACTCGATCAAGATTGCTCAAGCAATCATCAAAAGAGGAACCATAGACGGAAAAGTCGTCCATGAAAACCTCACAAATCTTTTCACAAAAGTCAGAGAATATAGCCATCATGCATCTTTGAAAGGTAGCAGGTGCGTTACATAAACCAAAAGGCATACGTCTATAAGCAAAAGTACCAAAAGGGCATGTAAAAGTAGTCTTTGATTGATCTCTAGCCGACACAGGTATTTGAGAGAAACCAGAATAACCATCTAGAAAGCAATAGTGTGTATGTTTGCATAATCTTTCTAGCATTTGATCAATAAAAGGTAAGGGGTAATGATCTTTCTTAGTAGCTTTATTTAATTTGCGGAAATCAATTACCATCCTATAACATGTGATAATTCTTTGTGGAATCAATTCATCTTTATCATTAGGAACAACAATAATACCTCCCTTCTTAGGGACACAATGGACAAGACTTACCCACTCACTATCAGCAACATGATATATTATACCTGCCTCCAGAAGCTTTAGTATTTCTTTTCTTACCACTTCTTTCATTTTAGGATTCAGACGTCGTTGAGGATCATGAACTGGTTTGGCATCTGCTTCCAAATTTATTTTATGTTGACATAGAGTGGGACTAATGCCCTTAAGATCATCAAGAGTATGTCCAATAGCAGCATGCTGCTTCTTCAGAGTTTTCAATAATCTTTCTTCTTCATGCTCTGAAAGGTTAGCACTAATAATAACAGGATATATCTTCTTTTCTTCAAGATAAGCATATTTAAGATTATCAGGCAAAGGTTTAAGCTCAAACACGGGATCACCCTTGGGTGGAGGAGGATCCCCTAAGATTTCAACAGGCAAGTTGTGATGCAGAATAGGTTCCTGTTTAAAGAATACTTCATCTATTTCCCTTCTTTCATTCATGAACATATCATTTTCATGGTCTAGCAAATAGTGTTCTAAAGGATCACTAGGAGGTACGGCAATAGAAGCAAGACCAATAATTTCATCCTTACTAGGTAATTCTTCCTCATGATGTTGTTTACTAAATTTAGAGAAATTAAACTCATGAACCATATCATCCAAGCCAACAGTAACAACATTCTTCGTGCAATATATGGTGGCATTGACAGTATTCAAGAAGGGCCTACCAAATATAATGGGACAAAAGCTATCTTGTGGAGAAGTAAGAACAAGAAAATCAGCAGGATATTTAGTTTTCCCACACAAGACTTCAACATCTCTAACAATTCCGATTGGTGAAATAGTATCTCTATTGGCAAGTTTAATTGTGACATCAATATCTTCTAACTCAATAGGTGCAATTTCATTCTTAATTTCTTCGTATAAAGTATGCGGTATAACACTAGCACTTGCACCCATATCACATAAGCCATGATAACAATGATCTCCTATTTTAACAGAAATAACAGGCAGGCCTACCACAGGTCTATGTTTATCTTTAGCACAAGGTTTAGCAATTCTAGCAGTTTCACCTTCGAACTGAATAACATGCCCATCAATATTATCAGACAAGAGATCTTTAACAATAGCAATATTAGGTTCTACTTTAAGTTGTTCAGGAGGTGTATAAGTTCTAATATTGCTTTTACGAACAACAGTTGAAGCTTTAGCATGATCCTTTATTCTAACAGGGAAAGGTGGTTTCTCAATATAAGAAGTAGGAACAATAGGATCATTATAAGTGACAGTCTTTTCTTCAACTTTAATAGGTGCAGCTACTTTTACTTCTATGGAAGGATGATATTTAAACCACTTCTCCTTAGGGAGATCAACATAAGTAGCAAAAGATTCATAGAAAGAAGCTACTATCTCATAGTCAAGTCCATATTTAGTGCTAAACTTACGGAAAATATCGGTATCCATAAAAGATTTAACACAATCAAACTTAGGTGTCATACCTGACTCCTTACCTTCGTCGAGGTCCCAATCTTCAGAGTTGCGTTTAATTCTATCCAATAAATTCCATCTGAATTCAATAGTCTTCATCATAAAAGAGCCAGCACAAGAAGTATCGAGCATGGTGCGATTGTTTTCAGAAAGCCGAGCATAAAAACTTTGCATAATTATTTCTCTTGAGAGCTCATGATTGGGGCATGAATATAACATTGATTAAACCTCCCCCAAGCTTGAGCGATGCTTTCTCCTTTGCGAGGCCAGAAATTATATATATAATTGCGATCACGATGAACAAGATGCATAGGGTAATACTTTTGATGAAATTCCAGCTTCAATCTTTTATAGTCCCATGATCTCATATCATCACATAGCCTATACCATATCAATGCGTCTCCCTTCAAAGATAAAGGGAAGACCTTCTTCTTAGCAACATCATCGGGTATACCTGCAAGCTTAAATAATCCACAAACTTCATCCACATATATTAAGTGCTCATCAGGATGCTTTGTTCCATCTCCTGTAAAAGGATTAGCTAGCAGTTTTTCTATCATACCCGAAGGATACTCGTAAGGAATTTCATTTTCAATAGGTTCAGTAGGTTGAGGAGCAACTCTTTGCTCTACTGGACAGGGTGAAGATACCCCGAACAAGCCCCTCAGAGAATTACTTTCCATAGTAACAAGTGACAGTAAATTTCAGCACACTATATAAATTTTTCCTTACCAAATTCCACCTACCAAAGGCGCTACACTCCCCGGAAACAGCGCCAGAAAAGAGTCTTGATGACCCACAAGTATAGGGGATCTATCGTAGTCCTTTCGATAAGTAAGAGTGTCGAACCCAACGAGGAGTAGAACGGAATGATAAGCGGTTTTCAGCAAGGTATTCTCTGCAAGTACTGAAATAAGTGGTAAGAGATAGTTTTGTGATATGATAAATTGTAACGAGCAAGAAGTAACAAAAGTAAATAAAGTGCAGCAAGGTGGCCCAATCCTTTTGTAGCAAAGGACAAGCCGGAACAAACTCTTATAATAGGAAAAGCACTCCCGAGGACACATGGGAATATCGTCAAGCTAGTTTTCATCACGTTCATATGATTCACGTTCGATACTTTGATAATTTGATATGTGGGTGGACCGGTGCTTGGGTGCTGTTCTTACTTGAACAAGAATCCCACCTATGATTAACCTCTATTGCAAGCATCCACAACTACAACAAAAGTATTAAGGTAAACCTAACCATAGCATGAAACATATGGATCCAAATCAGCCCCTTACGAAGCAACGCATAAACTAGGGTTTAAGCTTCTGTCACTCTAGCAACCCATCATCTACTTATTACTTCCCAATGCCTTCCTCTAGGCCCAAATAATGGTGAAGTGTTATGTAGTCGACGTTCACATAACACCACTAGAGGCTAGACAACATACATCTTATCAAAATATCAAACGAATACCAAATTCACATGACTACTCATAGCAAGATTTCTCCCTTGTCCCCAGGAACGAACGTAATTACTCACAAAGCATATTCATGTTCATAATCAGAGGGGTAATAATATGCATATAAGATCTGAACATATGATCTTCCACCAATTAAACCAACTAGCATCAACTACAAGGAGTAATCAACACTACTAGCAACCTACTAGCACCAATCCCGGACTTTGAGACAAGAATTGGATACAAGAGATGAACTAGGGTTTGGAGATGAGATGGTGCTGGTGAAGATGTTGATGGAGATTGCCCTCTCCTGATGAGAGGAGCGTTGGTGATGACGATGGTGATGATTTCCCCCTCCCGGAGGGAAGTTTCCCCGGCAGAACAGCTCTGTCGGAGCTCTAGATTGGATCCACCAAGGTTCCGCCTCGTGGCGGCAGAGTCTTGTCCCGAAAAGTTCCCTCTTATTTTTTTCTCATCGAAAGACCTCATATAGGAGAAGATAGGCGTCGGAGAGCCACCAGGGGGCCCACGAGGTAGGGCGGCCCGCCCTAGGAGGCACGCCCCCACCCTCGTGAGCAGGGTGTGGGCCCCCTGGCCTTCATCTTTGGCGTGGATTTTTCTTTATTTCTTTTAAGACGTTCCGTGGAGTTTCAGGGCTTTTGGAGTTGCGCAGAATAGGTCTCTAATATTTGCTCCTTTTCCAGACCAGAATTCCAGCTGCCGGCATTCTACCTCCTTATGTAAACCTTGTAAAATAAGAGAGAATAGCCATAAGTATTGTGACATAAAGTGAAATAACAGTCCATAATGCGATAAATATCGATATAAAAGCATGATGCAAAATGGATGTATCATTGCCCGAGATTCGACTGTTGGTATCTCAATACCTAGTTTAATCTCGTTATCGGCAAGTCTCTTTACTCGTTCCGTAATGCATCATCCCTCAACTAACTCATTAGTCACATTGCTTGCAAGGCTTATAGTGATGTGCATTACCGAGAGGGCCCAGAGATACCTCTCCGACAATCAGAGTGACAAATCCTAATCTTGATCTATGCCAACTCAACAAGTACCATCGGAGACACCTGTAGATCACCTTTATAATCACCTAGTTACGTTGTGACGTTTGGTAGCACACAAAGTGTTCCTACGGTATTCGGGAGTTGCATAATCTCATAGTCAGAGGAACATGTATAAGTCATGAAGAAAGCAGTAGCAACAAACTAAACGATCATCGTGCTAAGCTAACAGAATGGGTCAAGTCAATCACATCATTCTCTAATGATGTGATCCTGTTAATAAAATGACAACTCATGTCTATGGCTAGGAAACTTAACCATCTTTGATTCAACAAGCTAGTCAAGTAGAGGCACACTAGTGACACTCTGTTTGTCTATGTATTCACACATGTACTAAGTTTCCGGTTAATACAATTCTAGCATGAATAATAAACACTTATCATGATATAAGGAAATAAATAATAACTTCATTATTGCTTCTAGGGCATATTTCCTTCAGTGTTCCACTTGCACTAGAGTCAATAATCTAGTTCACATGTTTATGTGATTAGTTCACATATCCATGTGACTAATACCCAAAGGGTTTACTAGAGTCAATAATCTAGTTCACATCGCTATGTGATTATCACCCAAGTGATCATGTTTTTCTTGTGAGAGAAGTTTAGTCTACGGGTCTGCAACATTCAGATCCGTATGTATTTCGCAAATTTCTATGTCAACAATGCTCTGCACGGAGCTACTCTAGCTAATTGCTCCCACTTTCAATATGTATCCAGATCGAGACTTAGAGTCATCTAGATCGATGTAAAAAGCTTGCATCGACGTAACTCTTTACGACGAACTCTTTTATCACCTCCATAACCGAGAAATATTTCCTTAGTCCTCCGAGTATAATTTTGACCGCTGTCCAGTGATCTACTCCTAGATCACTATTGTACTCCCTTGCCAGAATCATGCTAAGGTATACAATAGGACTGGTAAACAGCATAGCATACTTTATAGAACCTATGATTGAGGCATATGGAATGACTTTTCATTCTCTTTCTATTTTCTGCTGTGGTCGGATTTTGAGTCTTTACTCAACTTCACTCCTTGCAACACAGGCAAGAACTCCTTCTTTGACTGTTCCATTTTGGACTACTTCAAAATCTTGTCAAGGTATGTACTCATTGAAAAAACTTATCAAGTGTCTTGATCTATCTCTATAGATCTTGATGCTCAATGTGTAAGCAACTTCATCGAGGTCTTTCTTTGAAAAACTCTTTTCAAACACTCCTTTATGCTTTCTAGAAAATTCTACATTATTTACGATCAACAATATGTCATTCACATATACTTATCAGAAATGATGTAGTGCTCCCACTCACTTTCTTATAAATACATGCTTCACCGCAAGTCTGTATAAAACCATATGTTTTGATCACTTTATCAAAGCATATATTCCAACTCCGAGATGCTTGCACCAGTCCATAGATAGATCGCTGGAGCTTGCTCACTTTATTAGCACCTTTAGGATCGACAAAACCTTCTGGTTGCATCATATACAACTCTTCTTTAAGAAATCCATTAAGGAATGCAGTTTTGACATCCATTTTCCAGATTTCATAAAATGCGGTAACTGCTAACATGATTCGGACAGACTTTTAAGCATCGATACGATTGAGAAAATCTCATCGTAGTCAACACCCTGATCTTTTCGAAAACATTTTGTGACAATTCGAGCTTTGTAGATAGTAACACTACTATCAGCGTCCGTCTTTCTCTTGAAGATCCATTTATTCTCAATGACTCACCGATCATCGAGCAAGTCAATCAAAGTCCATACTTTGTTCTCATACATGGATCCCATCTCAGATTTCATGGCCTCAAGCCATTTCGCGAAATCTGGGCTCATCATCGCTTCCTCATAGTTCATAGGTTCGTCATGGTCAAGTAACATGACCTCCAGAACAGGATTACCATACCACTCTGGTGCGGATCTCACTCTGGTTAACCTACGAGGTTCGATAGTAACTTGATCTGAAGTTACATGATCATCATCATTAGCTTCCTCACTAATTGGTGTAGGAATCACTGGAACTGATTTCTGTGATGAACTACTTTCCAATTCGGGAGAAGGTACAATTACCTCATCAAGTTCTACTTTCCTCCCACTCACTTCTTTCGAGAGAAACTCCTTGTCCAGAAAGGATCCATTCTTAGCAACAAAATATCTTGCCTTCGGATCTGTGATAGAAGGTGTACCCAACAGTTTCTTTTGGGTATCCTATGATGACGCACTACTCCGATTTGGGTTCGAGCTTATCAGTTTTGAAACTTTTTCACATAAGCATCGCAACCTCAAACTTTAAGAAATGACAACTTTGGTTTCTTGCCAAACCATAGTTCATACGGTGTCATCTCAACGGATTTAGATGGTGCCCTATTTAACGTGAATGCAGCTGTCTCTAATGCATAACCCCAAAACGATAGTGGTAAATCGGTAAGAGACATCATAGATCGCACCATGTCCAATGAAGTACGATTACAACGTCTCAACACACCATTATGTTGTGGTGTTCCAGGTGGCGTGAGTTGCGGAACTATTCCACATTGTTTCAAATGAAGACCAAACTCGTAACTCAAATATTCGCCTCTGCGATCAGATCGTAGAAACTTTATTTTCTTGTTACGATGATTTTTTGCTTCAGTCTGAAATTCTCTGAACTTTTCAAATGTTTCAGACTTATGTTTCATTAAGTAGATATACCCATATCTGCTCAAACCATCTTTGAAGGTCAGAAAATAACGATACCTGCCGCGAGCATCAACACTCATTGGACTGCATACATCAGTATGTATTATTTCCAACAAGTCTATTGCTCGCTCCATAGTTCCGGAGAACGGAGTCTTAGTCATCTTGCCCATGAGGCATGGTTCGCAAGCATCAAGTGATTCATAATCAAGTGATTCCAAAATCCCATCGGCATGGAGTTTCTTCATGCGCTTTACACCAATATGACCCAAATGGCAGTGCCACAAATAAGTTGCACTATCATTATTAACTTTGCATCTTTTGGCTTCAATATTATGAATATGTGTATCACTACGATCGAGATCCAACAAACCATTTTCATTGGGTGTATAACCATAGAAGGTTTTATTCATGTAAACAGAACAACAATTATTCTCTAACTTAAATGAATAATCGTATTGCAATAAACATGATCAAATCATATTCATGCTCAACGCAAACACCAAATAACATTTATTTAGGTTCAACACTAATCCCGAAAGTATAGGGAGTGTGCGATGATGATCATATCATTCTTGGAACCACTTCCAACACACATCGTCACTTCACCCTTAACTAGTCTCTGTTCATTCTGCAACTCCTGTTTCAAGTTACTAATCTTAGCAACTGAACTAGTATCAAATACTGAGGGGTTTCTATAAACACTAGTAAAGTACACATCAATAACATGTATATCAAATATAATTTTTTTCACTTTGCCATTCTTCTTATCCGCCAAATACTTGGGGCAGTTTTGCTTCTAGTGACCAGTCGCTTTGTAGTAGAAACACTTAGTCTCAGGCTCAGGTCCAGACTTGGGCTTCTTCACTTGAGTAGCAACTTGCTTGCCGTTCTTCTTGAAGTTCCCCTTGTTCTCTTTGCCCTTTTCTTGATTTCTACCTTCATCGATTTCAGCATCACGAAGAGCTTGGGAATCATTTCCGTTATCCCTTGCATATTATAGTTCATCATGAAGTTCTAGTAACTTGGTGATAGTGACTAGAGAACTCTGTCAATCACTATCTTATCTAGAAGATTAACTTCCACTTGATTCAATTGATTGTAGTACTCAGACATTCTGAGCACATGCTCACTAGCTGAGCTATTCTCCTCCATCTTGCAGGCAAAGTACTGTCAGAGGTCTCATACCTCTTGAAAAGCGCATGAGTATGAGATACCAATTTCAACTCTTGGAACATCTTATATGCTCTGTGGCGTTCAAAACATTTTTGAAGTCCCGGTTCTAAGCCGTAAAGCATGGTGCACTAAACTATCAAGTAGTCATCATATCGAGCTTGTCAAACGTTCATAACGTCTGTATCTGCTCTTGCAATAGGTCTGTCACCTAGAGGTGCATCAAGGACATAATTCTTCTGTGCAGCAATGAGGATAATCCTCTAATCACGGACCTACTCCGCATCATTACTACTATCATCTTTCAATATAGTTTTTTGCTACCTCTTGAGCACTACGTTGGTTTTCCCTTGAAGAGGAAAGGGTGATGCAGTAAAGTAGCGTAAGTATTTCCCTCAGTTTTTGAGAACCAAGGTATCAATCCAGTAGGAGATCATGCTCGAGTCCCATGCACCTACACAAACAAATAAGAACCTCGCAACCAACGCGATAAAGGGGTTGTCAATCCCTTCACGGTCACTTACGAGAGTGAGATCTGATAGATATGATAAGATAATATTTTTGGTATTTTTATGATAAAGA
Organism: Triticum urartu; assembly: GCF_003073215.2. Lineage (NCBI taxonomy): Eukaryota > Viridiplantae > Streptophyta > Magnoliopsida > Poales > Poaceae > Triticum > Triticum urartu. Next base: position 186,901,501 of record NC_053024.1, on the reverse strand, counting down.
GAAATAAATATGCAAAGTAAAATAAACGGCAATAGAAATAGCTAAGTGTTGGAAGATTAATATGATGGAAGATAGACCCGGGGGCCATAGGTTTCACTAGTGGCTTCTCTCAAGAGCATAAGTATTACGGTGGGTGAACGAATTACTGTCGAGCAATTGATAGAAAAGCGAATAATTATGAGAATATCTAGGTATGATCATGTATATAGGCATCACGTCCGAGACAAGTAGACCGAAACGATTCTGCATCTACTACTATTACTCCACACATCGACCACTATCCAGAATGCATCTAGAGTATTAAGTTCATAAGAACAGAGTAATGCTTTAAGTAAGATGACATGATGTAGAGGGATAAACTCATGCAATATGATATAAACCCCATCTTTTTATCCTCGATGGAAACAATACAATACATGTCGGTTCCCTTTTTGTCACTTGGATCGAGCACCGTAAGATTGAACCCAAAGCTAAGCACTTCTCCCATTGCAAGAAAGATCAATCTAGTAGGCCAAACCAAACTGATAATTCGAAGATACTTGCAAAGATAAACCAATCACACATAAAAGAATTAAGAGGAGAATCAAATATTGTTCATAGATAATCTGGATCATAAACCCACAATTCATCGGATCTCGACAAACACACCGCAAAAGAAGATTACATCGAATAGATCTCCAAGAAGATCGAGGAGAACTTTGTATTGAGATCCAAAGAGAGAGAAGAAGCCATCTAGCTAATAACTATGGACCCGAAGGTCTGAAATAAACTACTCACACATCACCGGAGAGGCCATGGAGTTGATGTAGAGGCCCTCCATGATCGAAGCCCCCTCCGGTGGAGCTCCGGAAAAGGCCCCAAGATGGGACCTCTCAGGTACAGAAGGTTGCGGCGGTGGAATTAGGTTTTCGTGGTGCTCCTGGATGTTTGGGGGGTACGTGGATATATATAGGAGGAAGGAGTACGTCGGTGGAGCAACGGAGGGCCCATGAGGGTGGAGGGCGTGCCTAGGGGGGGTAGGCACGCCCCCTGCCTCGTGGCTTCCTCCGTTGTTTCTTGACGCCCACTCCAAGTCTCCTGGATCATGTTCATTGAGGAAATCACGTTCTCGAAGGTTTCGTTCCGTTTGGACTCCGTTTGATATTCCTTTTCTTTGAAACCCTAAAATAGGCAAAAAAATAGCAATTTGGGCTGGGCCTCCGATTAGTAGGTTAGTCCCCAAAATGATATAAACGTGTAAAATAGAGACCATTAACATCCAAAATAGATACTATAATAGCATGGAGCAATCAAAAATTATAGATACGTTGGAGACGTATCAAGCATCCCCGAGCTTAATTCCTGCTCGTCCTCGAGTAGGTAAATGATAAAAGAAGAATTTTTGATGTGGAATGCTTTCTAACATATTTCTCAATGTAATTTTTCTTTATTGTGGCGTGAATGTTCAGATCCATAAGATTCAAGACAAAACTTTAATATTTACATAAAAATAATAATACTTCAAGCATACTAACTAAGCAATTATGTCTTCTCAAAATAACATGGCCAAAGAAAGTTATCCCTACAAAATCACATAGTCTGGCTATGCTCTATCTTCACCACACAAAATATTTAAATCATGCACAACCCCGATGACAAGCCAAGCAATTGTTTCATACTTTTGATGTTCTGAAACTTTTTCAATCTTCACGCAATATATGAGCATGAGCCATGGATATAACACTATATGGTGGAATAGAATGGTGGTTGTGGAGAAGACAAAAAAAGGAGAAGATAGTCTCACATCAACTAGGCGTATCAATGGGCTATGGAGATGCCCATCAATAGATATCGATGCGAGTGAGTAGGGATTGCCATGCAATGGATGCACTAGAGCTATAAGTATATGAAAGCTCAACAAAAGAAACTAGGTGGGTGTGCATCCAACTTGCTTGCTCATGAAGACCTAGGGCAATTTGAGGAAGCCCATCATTGGAATATACAAGCCAAGTTCTATAATGAAAAATTCCCACTAGTATATGAAAGTGATATCATAGGCGACTCTCGATCATGAAGATCATGGTGCTACTTTGAAGCACAAGTGTGGAAAAAGGATAGTAGCATTGTCCCTTCTCTCTTTTTCTCTCATTTTTTTCTTTGGGCCTTTTTTTGGCCTCTTTTCTTTTTTCCCTTTTTATTTATTTTTCGTCCGGAGTCTCATCCCGACTTGTGGGGGAATCATAGTCTCCATCATCCTTTCCTCACTGGGAAAATGCTCTAATAATGATGATCATCACACTTTATTTACTTATAACTCAAAAACTACAACTCGATACTTATAACAAGATATAACTCTATGTGAATGCCTCTGGCGGTGTACCAGGATGTGCAATGATGCATGAGTGACATGTATGAAAATTATGAACGGTGGCTTTGCCACAAATACGATGTCAACTACATGATCATGCAAGCAATATGAAAATGATGAAGCGTGTCATAATAACGGAACGATGGAAAGTTGCATGGCAATATATCTCGGAATGGCTATGGAAATGCCATAATAGGTAGGTATGGTGGCTGTTTTGAGGAAGGTATATGGTGGGTTTAAGGTACCGGCGGAAGTTGCGCGATACTAGAGAGGCTAGCAATGGTGGAAGGGTGAGAGTGCGTATAATCCATGGACTCAACATTAGTCATAAAGAACTCACATACTTATTGCAAAAATCTATTAGTTATCAAAACAAATTATTACGCGCATGCTCCTAGGGGGATAGATTGGTAGGAAAAGACCATCGCTCGTCCCCGACCGCCACTCATAAGGAAGACAATCAATAAATAAATCATGCTCCGACTTCATCACATAACGGTTCACCATACGTGAATGCTACGGGAATCACAAACTTTAACACAAGTATTTCTCAAATTCACAACTACTCAACTAGCATGACTCTAATATCACCATCTCCATATCTCAAAACAATTATCAAGCATCAAACTTCTCATAGTATTCAATGCACTTGTATGGAAGTTTTTATTATCGCCATGTTGTTCTAAAGGACTCTCAAAATAATATAAGTGAAGCATGAGAGATCAATTATTTCTATAAAATAAAACCACCACCGTGCTCTAAAAGATATAAGTGAAGCACTAGAGCAAAAACTATATAGCTCAAAAGATATAAGTGAAGCACATAGAGTATTCTAATAAATTCCCAATCATGTGAGTCTCTCTCAAAAGGTGTGTACAGAAAGGATGATTGTGGTAAACTAAAAATCAAAGACTCAAATCATACAAGACACTCCAAGAAAAACACATATCATGTGGTGAATAAAAATATAGCTCAAAGTAAAGTTACCGATAGACGAAGACGAAAGAGGGGATGCCTTCCGGGGAATCCCCAGGCTTAGGCTTTTTGGTGTCCTTGAATTTTACCTTGTGGTGCCATGGTCATACCCAAGCTTAGGTTCTTGACACTCCTTGTTCCATAATCCATCAAATCTTTACCCAAAACTTGAAAACTTCACAACACAAAACTCAAAATAGAAAATATCGTGAGCTCCGTTAGCGAAAGAAAACAAAACACCACTTCAAGGTACTGTAATGAACTCATTCTTGATTTATATTGGTGTTAAACATACTGTATTCCAACTTATATATGGTTTATAAACTCTTTTACTAGCCATAGATTCATCAAAATAAGCAAACAACACATGCAAAACAGAATCTGTCAAAAACAGAACAATCTGTAGTAATCTGTAGCTAACGCAAATTTCCGGAACCCCAAAAATTCTAAAATAAATATCTGGACGTGAGTAATTTATCTATTAATCATATTCAAAAAGAATTAACTAAATATCACTTTCCAAATAAAAATGGCAGCAATTCTCGTGAGCGCTAAAGTTTCTGTTTTGTACAGCAAGATCAAAAAGACTTTCCCCAAGTCTTCCCAACGGTTCTACTTGGCACAAACACTAATTAAAGACAAAAACACAACCAAAAAAGAGGTAGATAAATTATTTATTACTAAATAGGAGCAAAAAGCAAGTAAAAAAATAAAATTGGGTTGCCTCCCAACAAGCGCTATCGTTTAACGCCCCTAGCTAGGCATAAAAGCGAAGATAGATCTAGGTATTGCCATCTTTGATAGGCAATCCATAAGTGGCTCTCATAATAGATTCATATGGTAATTTAATTTTATTTCTAGGGAAGTGTTCCATGCCTTTCCTTAATGGAAATTGGAATCTAATATTCCCTTCCTTCATATCAATAATTGCACCAATCGTTCTAAGGAAATGTCTACCAAGAATAATAGGACATGAAGGATTGCAATCTATGTCAAGAACAATGAAATCTATGGGCACATAGTTCCTATTTGCAACAATAAGAACATCATTAATTCTTCCCATAGGTTTCTTAATAGTGGAATCCTCAAGGTGCAAGTTTAAAGAACAATCATCAAAAGCACGGAAACCTAGCAAATCACACAAAGTTTTTGGAATCGTGGAAACACTAGCACCCAAATCACACAAAGCATAACACTCATGATATTTAATTTTAATCTTAATTGTAGGTTCCCACTCATCATAAAGTTTTCTAGGGATATAAACTTCCAACTCAAGTTTTTCTTCATAAGATTGCATCAAAGCATCAATGATATGTTTAGTAAAAGCTTTATTTTGACTATAAGCATGAGGAGAATTTAGCATAGATTGCAACAAGGAAATACAATCTATCAAAAAGCAATTATCATAATTAAATTCCTTGAATTCCAAAATAGTGGTTTCATTGATATCTAAAGTTTTAACCTCTTCAATCCCACTTTTAACAATTTTTGCATCAAGATCTAAAGACTCTGAATTTTTAGAACGCCTTCTAGGTAAAGGTGGCTCATCAGACCCATAATTATCAAGATTCATATTGAAAAACAAAGATTTAATAGGGGACACATCAATAACTGTTAGATCTTCATCTTTATTATCATGAAAACTAGAAGAACACGCTTTCACAAAGCAATCTTTCTTAGCACGCATCCTAGCGGTTCTTTCTTTGCACTCATCAATGGAAATTCTCATGGATTTGAGAGACTCATTGATATCATGCTTAGGTGGAATAGATCTAAGTTTCAAAGAATCAACATCAAGAGAAATTCTATCCACGTTCCTAGCTAACTCATCAATCTTAGGCAATTTTTCTTCAATCAAAGCATTGAAACTCTTTTACGAAGTAATAAATTCTTTAATATTAGATTTAAAATCAGAGGGCATCTTATTATAATTTCCATAAGAATTGTTGTAGGAATTACCATAATTATTATAGGAATTACTAGGAAACGACCTAGAATTAAAATTACCTCTATATGCGTTATTACCAAAATTGTTCCTACCAACAAAATTCACATCCATAGATTCATTATTATTCTCAATCAAAGTAGACAAAGGCATATCATTAGGATCATTAGGAGCACTCTTATTAGCAAACAATTTCATAAGTTCATCCATCTTTCCACTCAAAACATTAATTTCTTCTATCGCATGCACTTTTTTACTAGTAGATCTTTCAGTGTGCCATTGAGAATAATTAACCATAATATTATCTAGGAGTTTGGTAGCTTCTCCTAAAGTGATTTCCATAAAAGTGCCTCCCGCGGCCGAATCTAAAAGATTTCTAGAAGCAAAATTCAATCCGGCATAAAAATTCTGTATAATCATCCATAAATTCAAACCATGTGCAGGGCAATTATGTATCATTAATTTCATCCTGTCCCAAGCTTGTGCGAAATGTTCATGATCAAGTTGCTTAAAATTCATAATATCGTTTCTAAGAGAGATGATCTTAGCGGGAGGAAAATACTTAGAGATAAAAGCATCTTTGCACTTATTCCATGAATCAATACTATTTTTAGGCAAAGACGAAAACCAAGCTTTAGCACGATCTCTAAGTGAAAACGGAAATAGCTTTAGTTTAACAATATCATTATCCACATCTTTCTTCTTTTGCATATCACACAAATCAACAAAGTTGTTTAGATGGGTAGTGGCATCTTCACTAGGAAAGCCGGAAAACGGATCTTTCACAACAAGATTCAACAAAGCTGCATTAATTTCACAAGATTCAGCATCGGTAAGAGGAGCAATCGGAGTGCTAATAAAATCATTTTTGTTGGTATTGGTAAAGTCACACAATTTACTATTATCTTGAGCCATCGTGACAAGCAAGCAATTCAACACACAAGCAAACAAGAAACGGGCAAAAAGGCAAATAGAAAAAGAGGAGCGGAACAGAAAGAGAGGGATAGAGGAAAAGAGGGCGAATAAAACGACAAGGGTGAAGTGGGGGAGAGGAAAATGAGAGGCAAATGGCAAATAATGTAATGCGAGGGATAAGAGTTTGTGATGGGTACTTGGTATGTCTTGACTTGTGCTTGACTTGACTTGGCGCGAATCTCCCCGGCAACGGCGCCAGAAATCCTTCTTGCTACCTCTTGAGTACTGCGTTGGTTTTCCCTTAAAGAGGAAAGGGTGATGTAGTAAAGTAGTGTAAGTATTTCCCTCAGTTTTTGAGAACCAAGGTATCAATCCAGTAGGAGATCACGCTCGAGTCCCACACACCTACACAAACAAATAAGAACTTTGCAACCAACACGATAAAGGGGTTGTCAATCCCTTCACGCTCACTTACGAGAGTGAGATCTGATAGATATGATAAGATAATATTTTTGGTATTTTTATGATAAAGAGAAATAAAGATGCAAAGTAAAATAAATGGCAATAGAAATAGCTAAGTGTTGGAAGATTAATATGATGGAAGATAGACCCGGGGGCCATAGGTTTCACTAGTGGATTCTCTCAAGAGCATAAATATTACGGTGAGTGAACGAATTACTATCGAGCAATTGATAGAAAAGCGAATAATTATGAGAATATCTAGGTATGGTCATGTATCACTACAAAAAAAAGACACATCCGTGACATTTTGGGCCGAATGAATTTTGTTTCTGTCATACATATGACACTTCTATGATGATAATTGTGACAAAACCCGGTATCATCATAGATGTGGTGGGCTTCTACTTCTATGACAAAAAATCATGACAGAAAATGGGCTTTTCATCCTGGGCGGGCCGGAGACGCAGCTGCATGACATTCTTTGGGCCGTCCATGACGGAAAAAACCGTGGTAGAAGCGAGGGGGAGGAAAATTTCGGGGAGTTCTTGGTTACGGTGGGAGGTCGGGGGCCGAGTGATGCGCGTTTCTCTCGTACACGTACGCACGTGTGTGCGAGGCGTTGGCTCTAACTGAACCCGAGTGAGGCGTTGGGCTCTAACTGAACCCGAGCGATTGCACTGCAGGCTACGCGTTATTGAACCCGAGCGATCGATCGATGGCTGTTAACTGAACCCGATCGAGCGATTCCTTCGCTACTGCTGCTAACTGAAGCCGATCGATTGGATGAACAGTGAGCGTTGCAGGGGGGGGTTGGATGAAAAGTGAGCGGAGGCGTTGCCTCTGGATGAACAGGACCCCGTGGTGTGGTGGAGGGCTGGATGAACAGTAGACGGTGGAGGGGTGCCCGTGGAGGGGTGGTTGAACAGTAGCCGGTGGAGTAGCGCGCGGTGGAGGCTGGATGAACAGGAGCCCGTGGAGGCCGGAGGAGGTCGATGGTAGCCCGTGGAGGCTGGATGAACAGGAGCCCGTGGAGGCTGGAGGAGGTCGACGGTAGCCCGTGGAGGCTGGAGGAGGTCGACGGTGGAGATGAACAGTATCCCGTGGAGTCCCATTTTGCGGTACGCCACACCCCTCCCGATGAACAGGACCCCCGTTTCGACCGTAGGAGGTCCGTTTCGTCCGTTTTGCGGTATGCCACACCCCTCCCGATCAACAGGACCCCCATTTTGACCGTAGGAGGTCCATTTCGTCCATTTTGCGGTACGCCACACCCCTCCTGATCAACAGGACCCCTGTTTCGACCGTAGGAGGTCCATTTCTTCCGTTTTGCGGTACACCGGACCCCTCCCGATCAACAGGACCCCGTTCCGAACGTAGGAGGTCCGTTTCCTCCGTTGTGCGGTACGCCATGCCTCGTTTCCATCGCCTGTTCCGTCCTAGCCCTCCTGATGAACACGACCACGCATTCCGTTCTGACCCAGCCGGTTGGCTCCCACGCGTTCCGTTGCCTCCCGATGAACATGATGCATTCCCTTGCCTCCCCATGAGCACGACGCATTCCGTTGCCTCCCCATGAACACAACGACGATGCTGTTTCTCCGTTCCGACCCAGCCATGTACACGAGCCTTGGCCGTATGTATGCGCGAGTAGGCATTCGAGACCCCGCCCGTATGTACACATACGTGGCCATATTTTCTTTCTTGCACCATGGCCACTGTACGTACGTGTAGATGCTACGTGCACGCCTCTACTACGACACGTACGCGCCTCTACTACGACACGTGCGCGCCTCTACATCCACCAGTATATATGTACATACACGTTCGCGACCAGAATGACAACGCTACGTATGCTTCGACCAGGTGGGTCCCGGCTGTCAGGTACTTCCTTGCCTGCGAAGATGTAGTTGGTGGGTCCCAGCAGTCAGGGGGCGAATCGTTTTTTTTCCCGGACACACTTCCTTGCGTGCGAAGATGTAGCTGGTGGGTCCCAGTAGTCAGGGGGAAACATTTTTTTCGTGAAATACAGTGGCCCATCCGATGGGTCCCAGCTGTCAGGTGGAGGAATCATTATTTTCCACGTAATAAGGAGGCACTTCCTTGCTGCGGCCGTGGACCCAGTTGTCAACCTCTCCACATACAGTCCACGTCCGATGGAAGTCGTTCCTTGACCACGTTGACCACGCCACGCCGAGAGCACCAAGGCGGTGGACGACGGCGAGGCCTAGGAAGGGGACGACGGGGAGCCGGGGAAGACGCGGCAATGGAAGCCCGCGCGGAGAGGAGTACGAGGGTTCACTGGTTCGGCTGCGGTGTGAGGCTGCCGTTGCCGCAGGGCCTGGCCAGCGGTGGGAATAGTAGGGGGCGGTGAGGCCTCCGCGGCAGCACAGCAGGGCCCCGGGAGGCAGGAGCACGCGGCACGACCGGCGCTGCTTTGGGAGGCTGGAGCAAGAAGACCAGAGGTTGAAGAAGCACTACGGCTGTTGGATGGACATCGTACGGTCACTTGAGCTAGAATCGTTCATATTGACTAAAGTTGACAAAGGCCCCCGTCCCAGTCAACTTAGTAGGCCCACAAGTCAGCCTCCCACCATGGTGGGTCCCAGCTAGCATGGGGAGTATTCATTTTTTGTGCGCAATAAGGAGGCACTTCCGGTGGGTCCGAGCTGACAGCGGGGGGAACGTTTTTTCGCGAAATACGCTGGCCCGTCCGGTGGGTCCCAGTAGTCAGGGGGAAACGTTTTTTTTCGCGAAATAAGGTGGCCCA